>NC_057716.1:41181475-41183311 GCF_004010195.1 Chiloscyllium plagiosum
TGGGACGGAGACACACCTGTTCCCTTAGCAGAAATAATTCTACCCAAAAAAGACACCGTTTGTCTGCAGCATTGCAATTTAACCCGTGAAACTTTGAAACCGACACTATACAGGTGAAACAGCAACGACTTTGTGGCTTCCAAACAAGAAACATGATCGGGTGCTGCCAAAAGAATGTCATCCACATACTGGATCAATACCACCCATTTTGGGAGCGTCAGATCCTTCAGCTGTTGTTTCAGTACCTGATTAAACACCCCAAGCGACAAAATAAACCCTTGAGGAACCCTTGTATAACGCAATTGTTGACCTTTGTAGGTAAACGAAAAAATATCCCTCAGATGTTCAGCTAGGGGCAAACAGAAGAACGCGTTGGCCAGATCAATGCACGAGAACCACTTATTGTCAGAGGTCAGCACAGACATCGCAGTATAAGGGTTTGGAACTGGAACTGTTGGAGTAGAAACGACACTATTAATCCGTCGAAGATCATGCGCCATCCTATATTTACCTGTGTTCTGCTTCTCTACAGGTAAGATAGGGGTGTTCCATGCTGACTGGGAGGATTCTAGCACCCCTGCTGCTAACAATCCTTCAATTGTCTCGGCAATGCTGGCTTCAGCCTGTGGTTTGTGTGAATATTGTCTCTGCCAAATTGGAGTGTGGTCAATTAAATTGAATGTGATTGGTGTGACATGTTTGCAGTAACCAACGTCCGTTGAACTTGCCGACCACAAGGTATCTGGTAGAGAGTCAAGCATCGCTGCAGCCTGTGGATGGTCTGTTTTCTCCCTACCATGAAACCTTTCAATCTGCCTATGTTCCAGCAGTACCTGGTCAGTTGTCCTGTACATAATTCTATAGGCTTCCTCTGATGGTGAATATTGTAAACCGGGTAACTGAGTCCAAACCCAATCCGTTAGCACCATCAAGCGTTTGGACATAGATCCCAGATCCTTGGCCTGATATTCAGCATGCACGGCCAATGTGACATGAGGTATAGCTTCTTCAGACATCTCATACCATTCCAACTGTTCTGCAGTTAATTCAACAACACCCGCCACACCTTCTTTCCCTAGCAGAATGCAACTGGAGGAAATATCCCATTGAGTCCCTTCCAGGTGCTGATAGAATGCATGATGATAATTTCATTATCATCTCTATCATAATATAAGGTAACATGAAGGGGATCTGCCGGAGGAGCATAGGGGTGCAGCATCTGAACCCAGGGTCGCCATTGGTTATATAAAGACTGTATGCCGTTGTTTTGCCTGTTTTCGGGTTCGAGAAGTCCCCAGTATATATCTGCCCACTGCCCTTCTGCCATTGGTGATGTGTCCGGTGATAACATAATTTGGGATCCAGAGTGAATCATTGTCATAGAACAGTTGACGGAATGGCCATTTGGAAAGGTCACCACCAGTCCGTCTGGTCCGCACAAAACCGAAAGCCCGCATCTCACCAGCAAGTCACCACCCATCAGATTCACGGGGCATGCAGGTGATGAAATATACTGGTGACGAAAGGTCTGTCCGGCCACTGATGTGATCAGTGGCGATGTCAAAGGCAGATTTTCTGGTTTACCCGAGAACCCGACTAACTGGACGCTGGAGGATGACATAGTTGACCGAGGTATATCACAAGTGATGGTAGAAAATCTTGCACCCGTGTCAACCAAAAAAGACAGATTCTTGTCCATTACCCTCATTTGCATATAGGGGTCTGCCAACCCCACATGCCCCTGGGTTCTCGGGCCCCGTCAATATTCGTACCCCTGCCCTTCCAGCATAGTTTGGGGGGTACTGTCCTTGCACCGGGGCTGCAGCTGCATTTGGG
>NC_057716.1:41183642-41206524 GCF_004010195.1 Chiloscyllium plagiosum
TCGTTGCTCTGTTTATCTTCATCCTGTTTTGTCCTGTAACGCTTCACGTGGTGCGTCAAGTGTTTTTCCCACTGTTCTGTAGAACAACCTGGGATGTCAGGATTACTCTCCATTGCCTCTTTTACTTCCTTAGGCATCCCTGCCATAACAGCGTTCCTAAATAACGTAGTCTGTAACTGACCCGACCCTGGATGGCTCCCCGCAGTATCTGTCCACATGTCCTTACACCTATGCAAAAAGGTAGGCATATCCTCACCCTCCTTCATTGTGAAGGTGAGTGAGTGCATCGCTCCCGGTGGAATCGGGAATCTCTCCCTCATTGCCCTTCCCACACAGGTGGCATGCTGCGCAAACGGGTCCGAATCAGGTAATAAGGTGGTCCCCTCAGACGCTTCAATCTGCTGTATTTCCCACATACTCAATTGCTTACCCAATAATGCTCTCCAGTCGCCCATGGCTAACTTGTGACTGAGTGTATATTGAGAAAATTTTGTCATCCATGGCCCACCTCCCTCCATGGGTGGGGGCATTTTATCCAGGATGCAATTCATATCAGTATATGTAAAGGGCTGATAAATATTCCCCAGATAAGAGCCTCTATAAATTAATGGCATTTGGTGGTGCTGATACTTTATAGGTTGTCGTAATGTGTCTCTTTGACGCAAGTTGTAACTTGGTTCAGGGAGGGGCTTCAGTGAAGGGCCATGTTCGGTATGCATTGTGAGTGAGCCTTTCAAAGTGACTGGGTAAGTGTTTGGATCCTCGTCTATCAGGGATTCTTCGTCCTCAATATCTATACTACTTTTAGACTCCTCCCCAACCAATATCTCTCTATCCCGTTCTTCCCTCAAATCTCTTCTTCTTCTGTCTGAGAACCCATCATCCAATAACTGACCTGAATCATGTAATCTTCCCCTCTTTTCATTCTCAGCACGATACGGTGTCGAATGAGCATCTGGCTCCTGCCCTGCTACACATCTCCCCTGTTTTGGCTGTTCTTCGTTTCTACTATACATCATTATCACCCTGTTTGCTTCCTCCGCTTCCTTAACCCTCTGATCAACTTCTAGTGTTAATTTTTCTACTTTTCTGATACTTTCTTCTACAGCTTCCGCCAGTCTCTGTTTTGCTACGTTGTACTCTCTTGTTCCTACTTCTTGCATATCTAAGACCCCTTCCTGAACATACATAAGTGGCATTTGTATTACAGGATATGAGGGCGGTGATTGTATCACAGGCAATTTAGGATATAATGGCGCGGATGGTCCTGACTTTTCTATCTCCTTTGTCAATTCTGTTGTAGAGGTACCACCTACTCTCTTTTGTAATGTTTCTACCGCCATACAGGCTAACGTCATGTTGTGCAGATGAATCCTCCTCTCTTCTTTCTCCCCGCCTTCTTTTGTCCACTTTCTTCTAACTAATATTGACCCTTTCTTTCCCTTCATGTGCTCTTCTACTTCTAATTTAGCTTGCTCTTCTGCTTTTCCTAAAAACAGTGACAATTTCTTCCTCTCCTCATCTTTAGGGACTTTGCCCTGTTTCTGTAATTCCTCCCAAATCTTATCATATTTCTCCATCATTGTTTTTTGTTTGTTCTTTACAAGCCCTCTAAGTAACTGACTTCTGGCTTTACCCCATTGCTGTTTTACGGGCAACATTAAATCGGAAGAACATCCTCCGTATTCTTCACACTCTTTATCAAACTCCCCTTCCATTTTATGTATTTTTGTTTTAATCCTCCCGTCCAGTAGTCAGTTGGTTTGGATATAAATATAACCGAGCAACCAACCCAATGGACTCTAACCCCATGGGACTTTAAACCTGTACGTATTAAACTTTGTTGCTTTTATGGGTACTCTAACCCCACGGGACTTTAAACCCGTACATACCTTGTTGCTTTTATGGGGACTCTAACCCCACGGGACTTTAAACCTGTACGTACTATATTAATACTTTATCCACTTACTATTACTAGGACACTTGCAGTATAATGACAACAATCAATTTAGTATTTCCAATTGCAGAACTTCAATATAAACAGGCATCTGCTCACCT
Organism: Chiloscyllium plagiosum; assembly: GCF_004010195.1. NCBI lineage: Eukaryota > Metazoa > Chordata > Chondrichthyes > Orectolobiformes > Hemiscylliidae > Chiloscyllium > Chiloscyllium plagiosum. Next base: position 41,185,701 of record NC_057716.1, read on the forward strand.
TTTTTATGCGGCGCCGCTTGTTGTTGTCATCAAACGTCAGTTGTCCGTTGTTTCTATTTTTCTCTCTTTCTGTCACTTCTCCGCTTTCATCACGTCGGGGTCACCAATTTGTTGGACTTCGGCTCAATCTACCAACTTACTTTCTTCTATGTGTGAGCCAAGTCCTGCGTGCGCTTTTAAATGAAGCAATAGGAGAAGATATTCGGTCTCACATTCTTAATTTATTTTAAACAGTAAGTGGACAAAGCATTCAGAGCTCTGGGTCTAAACCTTTTTGTCCCTGCCAAAACTACAAAGTGTGCCAGTTCAAAAAGTAAGACCTCGTTCTGTCCTTGCTCCAGTCTTTTATACCATAAAAAACGTCATTTAAACACTTAGGTTGAATTATCTTCTGATTGGGTGTTGATCTGACTCCATTCCCCGCCTCTTTGCATTCCCGGATGTCCGACCCCACACGACCTCCTCGGCCCGCTTCCTAGGCGCGAAACGGGATGTCACGTGACCACCCGCACTCTTCCAGGGCGCGAAACAGGACGTCACGTGACTGCCCCGCACTCTTCCGGGGCGCGAAACGGAACGTCACGTGACCGCCTCGCACTCTTCCAGGGCGCGAAACGGAACGTCACGTGACCGCCCCCTGCATGGGTCACACAACGTCATCACAGGCTTCTGAATACTGAATACATCCACAGTCACAGCCAGCCTTCTGTTTTTCACGTAAGCCATATATTTACAGGCTCAATTCTGGCATCATTTGCCCTATTTATTTGCTTATTGTTCAAACATTCATTGTGAACTGTAGTAGCGTGAATAACAAGTTACATGGCAAACAGAATTGTTCACGACACAGCAAAAATATATTTTATAATGGCAGACCATATAGTGAGTGATATATAGTGATAACAGGGAAATATTGACATCTTCAGTCCCCTTTTCTGAAATGTGTAAAGGGACTGCCAGGAAGAAAACTGCCTGTACTCAGATGTGTTTCACCTTGCCTGTCCCTTTAAGGTCACAAAGTGTACTCTCCATGGAGAAGTGTTACAAATAAGCACATCATTAGATCAACCAGAAGAGAATTTATGTCTCTAAATTGGCAGCTGTTTGTAAATCCCTGGTACACTCTGAGGTCAATTAGAGGCTAATTGCTTTTGCTGAAGGAAGAAAATCTTGTTCCATTTTATTTGGTTACTCTTATATGGATATGATAATTGAACAATTCAGATGAAATGTGACATATATTTTCAAGTGCAACATTTTAAGGTAGAAGGGACATTCTGGATGAAAATCTGTCATGCTGACGACTCCCATATAGACATGCAAAGGGATGGCTGGTGGATGCTTCGTAACCTGCAGCATGTTATCAGGACCACTCATTTATTTTGAATGAATACTTAAAATGTGTACTTTTACTACAAATTATTATGGGATAAAATGATAATTTATGTACATACATAAGTTGTACATATATGTGAATTAATATCTGTGGTGATGATTTTGACCTTTATAACTAACTGGAAGATGGAGGATGTCAATGGAGAAGACAATCAGGAAAGGTTTCAAGCAGGTTCATACAGTCACTATAACACCTGATAGTAAACAAAAAGTTTTAATAATAAAAACCAAGTTACTCCCTGTGATTATTCTTAAATATGTGTAATTATGCTTCTAAGATTCTAAGATTTCCAAGTCCAAAATTCACAGGAAGATGCTCCATTGTTCAGAAAGATAGAAGTTTTGTAGGAGGACTAAATAGAGTAGCATATGTGGTCTTTGTAACATAAGGAAAGTAATTTAGGTTTATGGGAGCAATTATAGGGAGCAATGAGGTAGGAGCAGAGAAATGCTCAATGCTGTGAATATTAGCAAGTTGGAAGAGAAGGAGCCACAGGTGGGGAAGAATTTCCAAAACATGACACCCAGATAACAACAACTGAATTAGTTTTACATGACTAAGAAACAAAGTTGAAAATGACCTTCATTATTGTAATTTTAGTGTCGGAGAAGAATGTGATTTCAGAATGGTGAACTTGTGACTTGGAACTATAGGACTTACATATTGCTGAAAATAGAGACATGCTTTTGTGGTGAAGGTTCATGATAGGTTATTACTATTTGGACACTTGGATTATACAGTAGATGAACCATTTATAGCTTTAAGTTTGATTTGTAGTTTCACATTCTGCTATGAAGGATAGGACAGAATTTCAGTTCCACTTTAGATTTGAGAATGTTTGCAGGGAATCTGAACTTTATTAATACATGCATTTACTAAAAGTTTATAGTCTTGGAACAGTGCTTGAGGTGAACTATTTTTACTGCACTAAAAACAAGGCTAGGAGCTTATTAAAAACTGTAGTTGCCTGGTGACAAGACTTCTATCACAGGGAGACAGAAAGATAGACCCATCCAGAAGGTCAGACAGAGTGTGTAGGTTTCTTCTGAAGAGAAGCAGGTCATCCAGAAAAATAAAATCTCTACCAGTGTCTTTTCGCAGTCTGCCCAAAGTAAATAATTCTTGAGTGGCTTCGTGTAAGTAAGCGAAAATCACTGGAAAGAGAAGGCAATAGAAGAGAGTTTAAGGAACTAATGTTAAGAAATAAACAAACTTTGTAAGCAGTCGAAGGGTTTCAGGAAGAGAAAATCACAAAAGACAAATGATTGCAGAAATTTACTGAAACAAAACCAATAGACATGTCAACTGAATAAGGAACATCAAAGAGGGAGAGTGTTACTGAAGGTTGCATATCAGTAAGGTTGTTGTATAGAGTAAAAGGGTTGAATTTTTATTTACAGATATTTGTAATAAGACAGCTTCAAATAATTCTTAAGTGCACTATTACAGTTACTGATAAGGTAAGCTTCCTTACAGTGTAGAAGCTGGCCCTTCAGCCCAACAAGTCCACACCGACCCTCCAAGGAGTAACCCACCCAGACCCATTTCCCTCTGACCAATGCACCTAACACAATGGGGAATTTAGCATGACCAATTCACCTGACCTGCACATCTTTGGACTGTGGGAGAAAACCAGAGCATCCAGAGGAAACCCACACAGACATAGGGAAAATGTGCAAACTCCCCACAGACAGTCACCCAAAACAGGAATTGAACTCAGGTCCCTGTTGCTGTGAGGCAACAGTGCAAACACTTTGGCACCCACTGTATTTTTCATTTTGAGTTTGTTCCTTTTTAATAGTACACTGTCAGCCTCTTGTGAACTTATACAGTTTACAAGACCACAATGGTAAACAAATAACAAAATGAAAACATATAGTCTATCAAGCCAGGTTTTACCATTAGCTCAGGTTAGAACACTGTCAAAACCTTTCATTTTGCAATCACCAGGATAAATTTCAAAGGAAACAACAATTTATAGTACGTAAGAAAAAGGGGGCTGATTCATTGCAAGCAATATTTTAATATTTTAATGATGAATTCATATTTTAATTCTCTTGCGGGACGTGGGGGTCTCTGGCTGGCCAGCATTTCATGCCAATTAATATTTGTGCTTGAGATGGTGATCGTGAGCTGTCTTCTTTTACCACTGCAGTTCATGCTGTAGGTAGATCCATAACAATATTAGAGACGGAATTCCAGAACTTTGACCCAGTAATAGTGAAGGAATAGCAATATGTTTCCAAGTCAGGATGGTGAATGGCTTGGAGGTGAACTTGCAAGTGGTTCTTATACACGTGCTGCCCTTCTCCTTGTAGCTGGAAGTGGTTATGGGTTTGGAAGGTGCTGTCTTCTATGCTGAATTTTTGCAGTGCTTTTTGTAGGTGGTATATACTGCTGCTACTGATCATGGAGAGAGTTGATGGCTCATGGATGAGGTGCCACATTCACCTGGATGGTGTTGAGTTTCCTGAGTGTTGTTGGAACTGGGAAAGTGAGATGTATTCCATCACACGCTTGACTTGTGCCTTATAGATGGCGGATAGGCTTTGGGAATTAGGAGGTGAGTTATTTGCTGCAGCCTCTGACCTGCTCTTGTAACCATTGTATTTACATGGTGAGTCCAGTCAACCTTCTGGTCCATGGTAACCTCCAAGATATTGATACCGGGGGATTCAATGATAGTAACGCCATTGAATGTCAAGGAGCAGTAGTTAGCTTGTCTCTTATTGGAGATGGTCATTGGCTGGCATTTGTGTACCACGAATATTTGGGGCATTGGCTTGGGGAATGCACTGGGGAACAATTGTCCCAGATCCTTTTTTTGAATTGGAAAAGTGCAATATCTGGACATGTTCTTTTTGTTTGGGGAGGACAAGATCTGTGTATGAGTACTTGTAGTTGGCATCATCTGAAAATTAACGTGAGATCATTAAGGAGTGATGTCAGGAAGGTCTTCTTTCTTAAAAAAATGGAAATGTCTCTGCCAGAAAGCTATAGCTAGATCAAAAGTAAATGTAAAAAAATTGATTGATTTTTGCTAGTTAAGAGTATTTAAAGATACAAAGCAAAGGCTGATGAATAGACAAAGGATTACAAAGCTGTAGTAATAAGTCTCTGACCTATATTCTTTTAAGCACTATTTGTTGATGGCAGCATTGAGATCAGTGGATTACATTGAATGAAAATAAGTGGAATTAGGCTTGTGCATAATTACAAGTAAAATTAACTGCAAAAACATTAATAGCATTTATGTATTGCCATTACAAACCTCAGGACATCCAAAAGTGAGACAGCCAATGAAGTGCATTTTTGAAGAATTGTTACTGTTGTCAACTATCAGTTAAGAACAAAAGGACATAAATATAAGCTGATAAAAGATAAATTTAGGATTAATTTCAGTAATCATAGTTTACCACACAGTATAAGTAATATCTCAACTGTCTTCACACAGCATCATGGAGGGAGAAAGAAAGACTTGCACTCATACTGTGCCTTACACAAGATCAGGACATCCTGAAGGACTGTATGGTTAATGGTTTATTTTTGTGTGTAGTCACTGCTTAACATAAAAAATAACATTAGCAGCCAAACTGTACATAGCAAACTTTTGCTAATAACCAAAAGACAGGACAAATCAAATCTAGTCAATTCCTGCTATATGTGTCTATTCGCAATCATTTGTATCTAGAGTGGAATTTGAACCCACAACATTCGCAACTCATAGTCAGAAATCATATGACACCAGGTTATAGTCCAACAGGTTTATTTGAAATCACAAGCATTGGAGTGTAGCCCCTTCATCAGGTCACTTCACTGGATGAAGGGGCTGCACTCCTAAAGCTTGTTATTTCAAAAATAACTTGATGTCTTGTGATTTCTGAATTTATCCACCCTAGCCCAACACCGGCACCTTCACATCATGTTTCCCAACTCATAAGTAAGAATACTACCCACTGAGCTACAGCAGACACTGGTCAATGTACTTATATATGACAGATGTTTTTTGTGGAAGGATAAACAAAGATTCTCTCTAGAGTGTGTAATGATCTTTAAGTTCAAAGCACTCCTCTTAACATTTATGAAGTGCATAATAAAACAAATTTAGTGAAATGGATTTGTATTATTCTCTTCTTTCTAGTCCATTGTTTATGTCTTGAATCTCAATGGAAAATGATTTTCAAACACTTATTTATTAGTATAAACCACATATTACTACTTACTTTTATCCAGCCACTGAATTCAATACTATCAATAAATCTCTCAATAAATGTAGGACCTTATCTGTGGCAGCTAGTCAAGCTTTGGTGGCAATGGCAGATAGTTAGAACTCATTTTTGTGTCTTAATATGAAAAGTTAGTACATTATCCATTTGCCACACATTTCATTATATTTTCTGTACATATTTTAAATTGCTAAAAGTAGCAAAGAACTTTAAAAATTGCACTGTAGAAAAACATGAGATATCTAACAAGTGAAAATGTTCCAGAATGTAGGAGCTACGGTAGCTGGCAGACTAGTGAATGCACAACTCCAGGCACACATCTCCAACTGTTAGCTCGCAGTGAATTCTGCAGCATTACAGCCCTTTCAGCACCATGTACGTACAGAATCCCAAATGAAGAATCATATCACACTCAAATCGTTAACTCTGTTCCTCCTTCCACAGATGCAGCCAGACCTGCTGAGTTCTTCCAGCACTTTCTGTTTTCCCTTCAGCTTTCCAACTTCTATAAGATTTTGCTTTTTTTTAATATTCCGGAATCCTATTGTCTGGGTTGCAGTACTAACTTCATCTTGGGTGTGTTAAAATGAACCAGTGTAACCTTGCAGAGATGGCATTTATCACTGATGCATTTTGGTTGCGTGACTAACAGATCCCACCCAGGTCACCCCAGGAAGGAACAAGTTGCAAAGAACTTCAGAGTGACTGTCACCTACACAGTGACTAGGGGAGGATGGTCTCCTTTTCCTGCAGCCTTCAGGTTGCACTGTAGCATCCAGGAAAGTAAATCACCCTCATTCTGCTATTTGGAATGAAGTTCAAGCTGCACATGATATGACTATGAACTTCTTACATGTACTTGCCCTCTCCAGTTAAAGTGCCCTCTGGACATGAAACACACTGGCTAGGACAAACTTGCGAATGGCATAGATGTGTCCAACAAAGATATAGTTGTTTGAATCCTTGCTGACACCTTTAAGGGCTGTTGATTTATAGGTAGCCCACTCTTATCTCCAGTGTATTAATAAGGAAAAGTTGACTTGTTATATGCCCCAAAGAGCGTTACACTGTGGGTGAATATAAAAGATCAGAAAGAAATAGCAATGTTATTTTGTCACAAAGTCTTTTAACAAATTGCTAGAGCTTCTGAATAACAATGCCATAGGGGACTGTTAACAATGGGTGGGGTTTACATTGCATTATACCTAACGCAACATGCATTGTAATTTGCAATCATTCTCCAAAAACTTACAGTATGATGAGTGAGTCAAACAAATGCTGCAATGCTCCATCACTGAAAAACAGAGTGCGAGAACAAAGGAGCAAAAAGTGTATTCTTCAATAACACTCTTTGGGGATTTAACCTCCTGTCCGTGTATGATCTGACCAAGAGATGACTCCATTCCATACCAATGTAGCAGATTCTTAATTGCCCTCTGACATATTAAGTGTGCTACACGGTTGTTAGGAAGGTCAATAGTGTTTCCGTTGTCAACAACTCCCATGACTCAAAATGAAAAAAAAGACTTAGCAGAAGTTATGCATTCAAACTGTAAAGGGATTTGAATTTGCAAACTTCTTTCTAATCCAAAGCAAAATTGTTTCAAGTCAGATAAACTCACATACTTAAAGTGTATAGGTGAAGAATAAATATCTGACCTATTATGAAAACTATCTTTCCGTAATATTATTGACTAGTTTTGTCCAAATTTGAAACTACTTAATTTAAATGATATGAGATTTTACTTTTTAGAACTACTAGATTGCTACTACGTTGTGGTATTATTTAGATTAGACTACAGTGTGGAAAAAGGCCCTATGGCCCAACAAGTCCACACCGACTCTCCGAAGAGAAATGCACCCAGACCCATTTCCCTCTGACTAATGCAGCTAATTTAGATTAGATTAGATTCCTTACAGTGTGGAAACAGGCCCTCTGACCCAACAAGACCCTCCGAAGAGCAATCCACCCATTCCCCTACATTTACCCATGACTAATCCACCTAATACTATGGACAATTTAGCAATGCCAATTCACCTAACCTGCACATCTTTGGACTGTGGGAGGAAACCGGAGCACCTGGAGGAAACCCACACAGGCATGGGGAGAATGTGCAAACTCCACACAGACAGTTGCCTGAGCCGGGAATCAAACCCAGATCCCTGGCGCTGTGAGGCAGCAGTGCTAACCACTGAGCCACTGTGCCACCCAAATTTAGCATGGCCAATTCACCCGACCTGCACATCTTTGGACTGTGAGAGGAAACCGGAGCATCCGGAGGAAACCCACACAGATATGGGCTGGAATCGAACCTGGGACCCTGGTGCTGTGAGGCAGCAGTGCTAACCACTGAGCCACCGTGCATTTATATTGCTTAAATCTCATAACTTTAAAAAAAGACTGTAATCACGAATCTTTGTAATTGTGTAACTTAGAAATATTTTCTCATATTGACTGCCCATAATTGAAAGAATCTGAAATAGTTAATAACTATATTATTGCAAAGCTACCAGTCATCCTTTTGTCACACTTAGAAACAGTACTGATTTTGCCAATAATTAGTATCTTTGGAAATCTTTCAATAGAAAAACATTTCTTATACTAGTATTTTTTTCCTCAGTTGAACAAGGTGAGAATGTGCTGTCATAGTTTAAATATATATACATAGAAGATATGAGAAACTAACACCTCGCCCATAACTGAAATGTCACTACTCTATTTTATACACCCTTTTAAGTAACACTGTCAACAAAAGTCAACTTTACAATGGGTGTTGTTTGACAGATGGTCATTTTAATTCCAAGATAGAGGTTTCTCAGATGTGACTCAATATATAAGACATAGCTAGTCCCTGAAGAATAAAGAATGAGAGGGTGTAAATTTATAGTGATGTGCAAAAGAAGCATGAATGAGATGTGAGAAAGTATTTTCACGTTGTTAGTAGTTAGGGTATGGAATGCACTGTTTGAAATGTCATAGAGTCATAAAGATGTACAGCACAGAAACAGACCCTTTGGGCCAACTCGTCCATGTTGACCAGATATCCCACCCAATCTAGTCCCACCTGCCAGAACCCGGTCCATATCCCTTCAAACCCTTCAGATTCATATAACCAACCAGATGCCTTTTAAATGTTGTAATTGTACCAGCCTCTACCACTTCCTCTAACAGATCATTCCATACACGCACCACCCTCTGCATGAGAAAGTTGCCACTTAGGTTTCTTTTATATCTTTCCCCTCTCACCCTAAAACGATGCCCTTTGTTCTGGACTCTCCCACCCTGGGGAAAAGACATTGTCTATTTATCCTATCAATGCTCCTCATGATTTTATAAACCTCTGTAATGTCACCCATCAGCCTCCAACGCTAGAGGGAAAACAGCCCAGCGTATTCAGTCGCTCCAAAAAGCTCAAATCCTCCAACCCTGGCAACATCCTCGTTAATCTTTTCTGAGCCCTTTCAAGATTCACAACATCCTTACTATAGGAGGGATACCAGAAATGCGCACAATATTCCAAAAGTGGACTAACCAATGTCCTGCACAGTCACAATGGACAGGTTCAATCGAGGCATTCAAAAGGGCATCAGATGATTTTTTTAGATTGATATAATCTGCAGGAACATGAGGAATAGCCAGGATATTGGTATCAAGGTGTAAGACCAGGGCAGGCATCATGCGCCAAATTGTCTCCTTCTGTACATTAATAATTCTGTGATTCTTGCTAACCTGAACAAGCACCAAAACTTCAGTGCATCAAAAATATGTTCACAAGTGAAAAACAGTGTACTTTATGCAAGTTTAACAACTGGCAAACAAGTTATTATTTTATAAACCCTTATCTCATAAGCTTTAACTCCATTGTGGCATGGGGTGAAATGTAATTTAACATATCTTCTAATATGTGGTGCAGCATAGTCATTAGTAGAACTTGTATTGACCAATTAAAACATCCTATGGTGCTTCATTAGAGTTTTAACAAAACCAATTTAACAGTGAACTTAAAACTGGGGTAAAGTTTTAAGGAACATCTTAAAAAAGGATGGAGAGGTTTATGGAGGTAATTCTAATCTTAAGGCTTAGACATGTCAATGGTGGGTTGAAAGAAATTGTATTTGCACTAGAGCTGCAACCATAATCAGCTGGAATGGAAGCTTCCCTCAAAGTCTTCCTGGACTGCTGCTCTTATCCAAGTTTGCTGCCAAGAGAGATTCACAACCTGCCTCCAATCCAGCCTCCAGGAAAATGATTTGATGGATGGGAGTTGGAGAGTAGACACAGCGACGATGGTGTCAGCATGCCTCAGTATTTCATTTCAGCCCATCGATGGTCTCTCTGGCACACTTATCTGATGTTTGAGCTGCAGAGAGAGAGGCTAGAGAACAAGCCACAAGACGTTACAGGGGTGTGTCTTCTGCATGGGACTGTGTCGCTGTGTGGTGTCCAGTTGTCCTCTGTCAGAGACTTGGGGGCATTTTATTGTTCAGCAGCTGTAGATAGGTTCAGTGCTAGGCTCACCACATTATGCTCCTGAGTTTAATCTTGCGAAGGTTCTCTCCAAGATGGGCCAACTACTCCTGCAGTAAGAGAAGGAAGAGCATTGTGTGTGATGTGATTGAGTGCAGAAGTGCATTGTGGTCAGGGATAACCATGCAAGCTATTGAGCTATCCCAGTATGTGAGCAGGTAGCACAGTAGTCAGGAAGGGTTATTCGTCTGAGAGTAATGTGGGGGATGTGTATACCCTTGAGTGTACATCATACACATGACGCTGAGGATTGCAGGATATGATTGTTTGTGAGATGTCGGTACAGTGACAGAGTGAGACTGAGTGATGCTCCTGTGAGTGTGAGGTAGCAGAGAGAAGATGGGGCCATCAACATTTGTGAACTGCAGGACATTGTTCATTTTCTTGTGGCGCTGTGTGCTGTCCTGTTTGTGAGGGCCAGTGGTCTGCTGTGGTCCATTCCCAGGCTAGAGGAGATGCGATGGGATGGCATCCTGGAATCACCCCTGGGAACCAGATGAACTTTCTCTCGGTGATTCTCTCCAGCAGCACCTGCAAGGCAGCATTAGTAAATCAATGATCCAGATTTGGCCTCTTGGGACATTTCTGGGCATGAAATAACTTGTCATAGGCATTGGCAAATATGATGCCATCAGAAATGTTTGTCCTCACTGTCAGTCTTTGTTGCTGCCTTGTGTATTACATTACTCTGGCCGTGGGCTGTATAAAGTGGTGGCTAGCTGAGCAGGGCTGAAGCACCTCAGCCTCACTCCAGTTGTCCTCTCTCCTCCTGGGGCCATGGAGTTGCTATAACATACCAACGGGAACACCAGGTGTCTATCTCAGGGTACTCCAAAGATGAATTGCTGATCCTCCTTTTCAGTAATCCCAGTGCCTTGAAGAGGTAATGCTAATGGGGCAGAGGACACATCTTGCATGAGACCCTCCCTAAGCTGAAGGCATCAAGATCTGGCACCACCATTGGTCAGGCATAACCATGCAAGGCCACCATGGATGGCCACCAAGATCATCTTGGGCACTCAGTAGGTGCCTCCACTTCAGTTACCATGTCTAGGTTGCACCATCACATAGTGATGGTAAAGTTAGGTGGCAGACCTATCAATGGCACAAATAATATTAAAAGTCCTCATCGAAATCTTATATGAAAATCTTTTGGATTTCTGAATGCTTTCCTCATTTAGAAAGTAATCTATGCCTCTATTTTTCCCACCATAGCACATAATCTCAGACTTTCCCTCACTGTATTCTATCTGCCATTCTTTGCCCACTCTCCTGGCCTGGCCACCTCCCTGCTTCTTTGTGTCATCTGCAAACTTAGTAAGAATGCCTTTAGTTCCTTTGTCCAGATTGTTAACGTATAATGTGAATAATTGTAGTCCCAACACAGTCTCCTGTGGAATTCCACTAGTCATTGGCTATTGTTCTGAAAAAGATTCCTTTATTCCAACTCCATGGTTTCTGCCAGCTAGCCAAACCTCTATCCATGCTGATACCTTGCCCCTAACTCCACGGGCTCTTAACCTATTTAGCAGCCTCCTGTGGGGTATCTTGTCAAATAGATCACATCCACTGGCTCTCCTTTGTCATTACCTCCTCTAAAGAATTCTAACAAATTTGTCAGGGATGATCTCTCCTTGACACAACTATGCTAAATAAGTTCTAGTTTACCATGCACTTTCAAGTACACTGCAATCTCATCCTCAATAAAAATTTTACCAATGAGCGAGATCAGTTTAACCTGCCTATTGTTGCTTGACATAGAAAGATAACAGCACAGATGGAGGTCACTCAACCTGTCAAGTTCATGCTGGCTCTCTCAACAGCAAATAAGCCAAGTCCAAATCCCTGCTTTACTAGTCCAGCAATGTTTTCCTTTTACTTGTTTATCCCATTCCTTTTTGAAAGCCACAACCACAGCTGCTTTTACAACGCTCATTCCAAACTGCCCTTCAATTGATAACCTGCTTGATAGGTGTTTCCTTCATGTCACCTTTGGTTCTTTTGCCAATCTCTCTAAATCAATGTACTTTAGCTCCCAACACTTCTGCCAAGAGGAACTGTTTCTCCATATCCTCTCAGCTTAAATTCATCATATTTTTCAACATCTCTAAGAAATATCCTCTCAAACATCTCCTATTAACTTTCTCTTAATGAAGGAGAACTGCTCCAACTTCTAAACTCTATTCACGTAACTGAAGTCCCACATTTTCATAAAATATTTTTGTATATCGTTCCTGCACAGTCTCTCAAAAAGATCTGAGGTTTTGGAAGTATGGCACCCGGAAATGGGCACCTCTAGTTGAAGTTAAATTAGTATTTTATAAATATTGATCTTACCATCCTTGTTTTGACGCTCTATTAATAAAGGCCATTGAAAAACTGTACTGAACTGGATGGAAACTTCAAATGTATGGAAGATATTGTGTGCTTGATCTACTCCATACTAAACACAATTCTGTACTGTTGAAGTAAACATATTTATGTGTCTGTGCAAAATAAATGCAAACAAAAGTTTTAAATTGCAATGCACATGGAATTATGTAAGTAAAAATGTTTTTTGTTCATTTCTTCTGCTCAAATTAAACCTAAAAGTGCATTTAGAACAAATGAGAAAAATTAGTTAATGAAGTTTGAGAATTTGTACTTTTATTGTCTTTACACATCCCACCCATGATGTACATACAGCATTAAAATAGATATAAGTAAATTTAAATATGTGTCTATATCTGAGTGTGAAACCTTCAGGTGTTAGATTAACAGATGCATTTGTCGTGAACATTGCATGCATAATGTTTGTTTGAAGAATCACTATCAATTAATCTTGAAGCTTTGTTCTTAACAGTTTAACCATTAATGTGAATATTTGTAGTTGGGTGTTGACCTGTCATTTCTAAGTGCACAAACATCCTGAATGCTTCAGATATGTGTTTTCTTTGCAGATCACTTGTTTCTCATATTTTTATTCTTTTCATTGTATCTGTACATTTATCTCCACTAATTTCCTGGTATGATTAATACTTAAAAATTCTGAAGGGTGGTCACCCATAAGATAAACAAGTCTTTATAATATTATATGATACTGCAGGGGTTAGTTGTCATTGCCTTTTGCAAGTGTCCTCATATTCAGGGTTATAAGTCGTAGCTAATAATAGAACCAATAGATTTTCAGTGGCGTTGGCAAAAGAGTTTGAATTTTAATGGCAATTCTGATTCAGCAGAGGGTTCTTTGAGAATGCTTTTCCTTTAGCATTCTTTGTTTAGTGGACTACAATGAAAACACATTTCAGAGGCATCCAGGATGTTTTTTGCACCTTACAAATGGCACTCACTTTAATGGTTAAACTGATAAGATTCAGCCTTCAAGATTAATTGATAGTGATTTTTCAAACAAACATTGTGCATTCTATGTTCACAAAATAAATGCATCTGTTGATCTAGCACATGAAGATTTCACACTCACATACAAATACCCTACTTAAATCTAGTTATACGGATTTTAATGCTGTAAGTTTGTGTGCCATCAAAGCAATGTAACCTGATAAACTTTTCCCTTGTCATAGCTGATCGAAATTGAAAATGGGAGCAATTGAAGACTAAAAGCACAAGACTGCATGGCATGGAGAAATGAGCAGAGGACCTGTCTTTAGGTAGACTAATTACACATAAGTATTGATGGACTGTTCTGTATTTATACTGTTTTCTGTTCCTATAGCGGATGTCTAGCATTACTTGCAGCTTTTCTTTATTCTTTCAAGTCCCCTCCCAAGTCCTTTACAACTGCACTTTCAAATTCTGACTTTCTTGTGTTAGGTGATCCATTTGTACAACATTTCTGTTGCTACTGATTCATTCAATCAAGCTTTCCAACTCATCTCTCCTACATTGCAATAGATGTTTCAAAATGTTGATAGATAGACAGAACCAATAGAGTAGATCAAGGTCCTACAGTTTCGCCATTTTTAATCACAAATGATGGTGGACAATTAACTAACTGACAGACTAGGCTTTGGAAAAAAGTCCAGTTCTCAATAATGATGGAACCTAAAGTCCAGGTACAAAGTGCCAGGCTCAAACTTTCAGCTAGAAGTCCAAGTGGATGATCCATCTTGGCCTCCTCCTGAAAGCTTTATTGGTGTAAATGCCTTGTTTTACCCAATTCAATTCACACCAGAAGGTATGAGGAAATATTTGAAGACATTGGATAGTATGTGTCTTGACAACATCCTGGCTATAGTACTGAAACATGGGGACCAGAACTATTTGTGCCCTTCACCAAGTTGTCTAGTAGGACTACAGCACTGGCATCTACCCAACAATGTGGAACATTAGTCAAATATGCCCTTGGTTTCAGATTTCTTTACAGCCTTAGTCCAACTATTGACAAAGAATTGCATGCCAGAAGTGTTGTAAACATGTTTTCCCTTGACACCAAGGCAGTGTAGGTAGGATAATGGCTAAGTTCTATTGTGCTAATGAGTAGCATACACCATCAGTAGCATGAAACACACTTGGATTGGGAGTGAGCCTGCAGTGTTCAAGGAATTCTCTCTACTACCCACCTATACATTTGCTGTAAATAATTAATAAACAAAATTGTTGGTCACTATTATAAAGACAGACTTTTCTCTTTTTACGTCCCCAGTGTGCTCTCACAACCGAGCAGAGCAGCAACTGCACAATGCAATTGCCATAAATGAAAATCCGGGGAGAGTCTCCTATGGCTGGATCTATTCCTGACACAAAGCAGAAAAGGAAGATAGTTGGATTATTGAAGGCCAATTGTCTTAGCCCCAGGAAATCATTGTAGGAGCTTCTTTAACTTGTGTCCGAGGCTCAACCATCTTTGGCTTCTTCACCGATGAGTTTTCATTCCTAACAACTCAAGTGAGGATGTTCACTGATGATTGAGTAGAATGCAGTTCCATGTACAACTTGTTGGATAATGAAATAACCTTTTCCCATGTACAGCAGGGGCAGAATGGTAATTGATAAGTGACCTGTAAATTCCTTATTCCAAAAGTACCGGGTAATGACATTCCCCAATAAGAGAGTCTAAACATCTCAACTAAACATTCAACAACAGTACCAATGGCCAAAAGTCCCACTATCAATATCTCAGCCATTGATCAGATACTTAACTGGACCAATAGCTAAAAGATAAATACCATGGCTCCAAAGAAATTGGGTATGCTGTGGCAAATGATTCAACTCTGGACACCTCAAAACCTTTCCAACATGTACAAACCATGATTCAGGCGCTTAAGGAAATGCTCTCCACAAGAAGCTCAATGCCATCTATGATAACGAAGGCAACTTGATTCGCACCCCATTTGCTTCCTTAAATATGCACTCTTGCTATTGCCGAGATACAGTGGTAGTAGTCTGTATTATCTACAAAGTTCACTGCAGCAATTAGTCAAGACTCCTGCATCACCTTACAAACCACTGATCTTCTGTTTTGAGATGTACAAGGAAATCTAGTACATGGGAAGACCACAATCTCTGAGTCACAGGCTATGCTGAATAGAATATTTTGCCATTCCTTCATGCTGGGTCAAAGTCTCAGGACTCTTTCCATAACAAAACTGTGGAAGTACCTTTACAATTTCATCAATAGCAACTTACCCTCACTTTCTAAGGCAATTGATGATGTGCAATATGCATTGGCCTCACTTGAATCCCAGGACAAATAAAATAAGTAAGAAATTGGAATTTTCCCACTACAAATAAAAGTAGAAAATATTACTCACTGAAATACATGCAAATTGTCTATGAGAAAGAAATAGCCAATGAGATATTTATTACTCATGCAATGTGTAATGACACTAAAACCATGTTTTCTTGATTGTCAGATGTATATCATAAATACACATTTTTCCTACTTTGCTGTGTGCATTATCTAAATGTTACAGCTTGTTTTCTGTTTGGTTGCTATAGTGATTGCTATTTTGAAATACAAGCAGTAATCCTTGGCAACAGCATAATTTCAACTCATTCACAGTCATTTGGGAAAAATGCAGAAAATGCAAGATTTTCAGAAAAAAAGTACCTCCAAATTATTTATTATAGTTTTTAAAATTTTCAGACAAGTGGTGGAGGCTGGTACAGTTACAACATTTGAAGACATCTGGATGGGTACATGAACAGGAAAGGTTAAAGGGATATGAGCCAAATACTGGAAAATGTGACTGGATTAAATTAGGATATCTGGTCAGCATGGACGAGTTGGACCAAAGGATCTGTCACCATGCTGTACAACCTATAACTCTATTTCAGTAGAGTGCAACATGGAAAGTTTTTTAATGTTCTTTGAAGCTCATTAACCTCTGTCTCATTATATTCAAATAATAGTTAAGACAAATAACCTGAAATATCTCTGTGAAGTTTCATCTAATTACCAGATTGAGAATGAACTCTCCATAGCCATGGGATCACTTGCACTCTACTGGAAAGAGGGAGAGCCCATTGGAGTTGGATGTTGGCTTTTGCCATCTCTGCATATAAATTTTCATGTTAAAGTCATAGAACCTTCAATACAGTAAATGCTTTAATTTCTGTTAAGGTGAAAGATGATCTTATATTTGTTAGCAAGAAAACCGCACATGAAAAGCTCATGCCAATATTGCTGTATTCAAATATCCACAAATTCATGGCAAAGAAGATACTCCCCATGAGTCTCAAATCATGACGAATGATTGGATGACTTTTCATAAATAACACTCCTCCACTAGCTGCACAAAGAGGGATCTTGCTGTCAATTGTCACATGTACCCAATATTTACAAGACAGGGAGGGGCTGAGGAAACTCTAAACAACTAAAGGAACCGGCAAGACCAAAGACAAATTTAATAGTCAGGCCTCAACATCATTTCTTACATCTGTTTTCTGTTATGTAAACAATTAAATAATTGTCCTCATTGGCTGCTGGGTAGGAGGGTTTACATGGGATCATACGGGATGATCTTCAGCAACTTTGGCCATTGACTGGAAAGAGGGAGAGTCTATTGGAGCTAAAGTAGAATAGGAGAATGATCATAGAAGGATTTGAAAGAGATAAACCTTATTGGGAAAGACGAGGCAAAAGCATTCTTTGAGGGCCTGAAGTTAGCGCGCTCGCTTCTCCTGGGCAACCTGAGTGCTGTAAAAGGTACCTATCATGTGGAGCTCACACTTCCTGTCTACCTTTCACAATTTGCTCATCCATGGGAAACCCGCACAATAACTCCAAATTTTAAAGTAGGTTCTCAACTGCACTTGGAACCTACTCATGTAATAACTTGTTCCAGTTGAATTGCTGCTGCTTGAATTGTCACCATCCCCAATATTTGACCAACTACCAAATCAAAGTCATTTTGGTGTTATTTATTTATAGAATACATACAATATATTCACAATATAAACAACATTTAATGCAATAAATACAAATTTACTATTTTCATATGTATTTCAATATATGTTGTTTTGCATTTACCCATATTTCATTTATTTTGAAGTTTTAAGTAGCCTGATCACCATCTTTAATCTTTTCACAGGTAGAAATCTAACTTTCATTTACATTGAGCCTTTCATAGCTTGGGGACACCTTGAAATGCTTCAAAGTTAATTTATTATTTTTACCATTCAAGCATTTGCCATATTAGTAAACTTAGAAATAGAAACGGAAAGTGCTGGAGAAATTCAGCTGGTCTGACAGCATCTGTGGAGAGAAATAGTGTTAATGTTCTGAGTAAATATGATTTTTCTTCAAAACTGAAAGGAGGTAGAACAATGATATAGTGTAGAAAGTGATGGGAGGAAAAGCAAGCATTGCGAAAACATAGTTAAACATGATTAAAGATCCATCCCACCCTGGTTATATCCTCTTACACCTCTTCCGTTGGGTAGAAGATATAAAAACATGAATACAAGCACCAACAGATTCAAAAACAACTTCTTCTCTGCTGTTATCAGACTGTTGAATGGACATCTCAAACTCTGATCTGTCTCTGTAACTTCTCTGCAGCTGCACTCTGTTCTATTCCTCTTATGCACTTTGTATGGCTTGATCTGCCCGTATAGCACATAAAACAATACTTTTAATATAGCTCAGTACACGTGACAATAATAATTAAATTAAATCAAATGAAACAGATAGTAAAGGTACCCAAGAGTAAAAAGCAAGGGAAATGCTACTGGCATTTTGGGTCACATATAGAAAGGAAATGTAGATGCCAATGGTAGGTGTTAATAGTATGTCATCTCTAAAGGAAGCAAACTGATCCAAACAAGACATTGGCTGGTGGGGGAAGTTGTGTGTAAAGTAGGATTTTAATCAAAATATTGAAATGGAGGTCGTAGGTTCATTGTTTAAAGTTGTTGAACTAAATGATAAGTTCCTAAGTGAATAATGAAGAGCTGTTCCTGCAGCTTGGTTTGGGCTTCGCTGGAGTCCTACAGCAGGCCTGGGACAGAAATATTGGTATGAGAGCGAGATGGTGTGTTGAAGTGGCCAATGACTGGAAGCTCAGGGTCATTCTTATGGACAGATTCAAGGTTTCCCACAAAGTGGTCACCCGGCCTGGGTTTGGTGCTATCAATGTAAAGGAGATCATATTGTGAGCATCAATGCCTCATCTGCAAGGTGTGTTTGGATAGTGAGAAAGGAGGAGGCAAAGGGGCAAGTGTATTATCTTCTATGATTGCATAGGTAAGGTATCATGGTGGTGGGTGATGGTGAAGAGATTTTGGGGTGATGGAAGAGTGGAACAGCATACTGTGGAAAGAATGGTACCTGTGGAATTCTGATAGTGGAGGGGAGGGGCTGCTGTATTTGGTGATGGCATCCTGATAGAAGTGATAGCTATCATAGTGGATCAATATTGAATGCAGAGGCTAATGGTGTAGAAATTGAGGACTAGTTGAACTCTATCATTCTTGGAAGGAAGTGCAGGAAATGGTTGGACACAGCTGAGGGTCCTGGTCAATCATGCTGGTGCAAGGATTCATTAGTTGAGCAAAAAGGAAGACATGTCAGATTCACCATTTGGGAAGGTGGAATGATTTGAACAGATGCAGTGGAGACAGGGCAACTGGGATAATGAAATGGAGGCCTTACAGGAAGCAGGGTGTGAGGAAATGTAGTCAAAGTCACTGTGAAAGTTGGTATGCTTGCAATAGATATTACTGGTCATTCGATTGCCCAGAAATGGAAATGGGGAAGTTAAGGAAGGGAAGGGAAAAATTTGTAGGGGAGCAGGTGAAATTGAGAGAAGAATGGAAATTGGAAACAAAATAGATGCAGCACTGATGCAATCAGCAATGTACCACAGAGAAAGAGTTGTGGAAAGGTAAATAAGCCACAAATAGACAGACATAACAGGGACCCATAACCATATCTATCACTTGGAGAAAGTGAGATGAATGAAAGGAGAAATTGTTCAAAATGAGAAGGATAATAATGTATGAGGACTGGCCAGGCCTTCTTTCATGGAAGAAATGGAGAGTCTTCAGACCATCCTGATGGGGAATGGAAGTGTTGAGAGTTTGGACATCCATGGTAAAGGCACTTCTATCCCTGTGCCTTTTTTCATGGTTTGCTCTCAGTAACAATGACCTTTTTTTGCCATTATTTATATCTATTTATATCTTCATTTATATCTATTCACCACTGGCATTAACACTCCCTTTGCCTTTTGCTGTCAGGAACCTTTATCATTGACTTCCCTTGTTCCTTAGCACCCTACTCCCTTTTTTCTCATCAGGACAATCCCATCTCTCCCCTCCACCTCTTTGATTCTAATGAATAATCATATTAGACACAAAATAATTAACTCTGTTTCTCTCTCCACAGATCCTGCCAGACCTGCTGAGCTTCTCCAGCATGTTTTTCTGTCAGAATCTCCAATACTACAGTACTTTGCAGTTACCTGAAAGTCAGATAGCTCACAACATAAAGAGGTTTTATATTGGTTTCCAAGGTAAAGAGAAAATAACAGTGTGGGTTTAAGTCTTGTATTAGCTGAGGTTAGCACAAATGTCCCATCTTCTCAACCTCACCCCTTCCTGTGGTGATCTTTACATTAAACCATCACTACTTGCCTCCCTCTAAAGAGAGTGTGAGATGATGGTGGCTTTATCTTTTATATCTTAGACAATTATAGAAGTTAGCTTGTGAACAGTGATGAAATTAATGATTAGCTAATCAATTTTGACAGTTTCAGAGTTAAAATAAGAGTTCCTTCTTTTAAAAGTCAAAGTCATTTCATGAAACTCTCAGAATTTCCAAAAGTTCAATTTTTAATTAGAAATGCACCAAAGTTTTAACTTTAGCATTATGCTGAAGCCCTGGAATAGGACTTAAATGTCTAACATTTTAACAAAAAATTGCACAGCCAGCTACACAATTAGATGGGGAATAGACAATAGAAAATAGACAATAGGTGCAGGAGTAGGCCATTCTGCCCTTTGAGCCTGCACCACTATTCATTATGATCATGGCTGATCATCCTCAATCAGTATCCTGTTCCTGCCTTATCTCCATAACCCTTGATTCCACTATCCTTGCGAGCTCTATCCAATTCTTTCTTAAACGAGTCCAGAGACTGGGCCTCCACTGCCTTCTGGGGCAGAGCATTCCACACACCCACCACTCTCTGGGTGAAGAAGTTTCTCCTCATCTCTGTCCTAAATGGCCTA
>NC_057716.1:41206801-41207961 GCF_004010195.1 Chiloscyllium plagiosum
CATTTATCCACATTAAACTGCATCTGCCATGCATCTGCCCACTCAGCTAACTTTTCCAGGTGACCCTGTAATCTCCTAACATCCTCATCACATTTCACACTGCCACCCAGTTTTGTATCATCAGCAAATTTGCTAATGTTATTGCTGATACCATCTTCTATATCATTAATATATATTGTAAAAAGCTGCGGTCCCAGCACTGATCCCTGCGGTACCCCACTGGCCACCACCTGCCATTCTGAAAGGGAGCCGTTTATCATTACTCTTTGTTTCCTGTCAGCCAACCAATTTTCAATCCAAGACAGTACTTTGCCCTCAATACCATGCGCCCTAATTTTGCTCACTAACCTCCTATGTGGCACTTTATCAAAGGCTTTCTGAAAGTCCAGGTACACTACATCTACTGTATCTCCCGCGTCCATCTTCAGAGTTACATCCTCAAAAAATTCCAGAAGATTATCAAGCATGATTTCACCTTCATAAATCCATGCTGACTCTGACCTATCCGTTACTGCTATCCAGATGTGTCGTAATTTCATCCTTTATAATTGACTCCAGCATCTTTCCCACCACTGAGGTCAGACAAACTGGTCTATAATTTCTTGCTTTCTCTCTCACTCTTTTCTTAAAAAGTGGTACAACATTAGCCACTCTCCAATCCGCAGGAACTGATCCTGAATCTATCAAACTCTGGAAAATAATCACCAACGCATCCACGATTATTCGAGCCACCTCCTTCAGTACCCTGGGATGTAGACCATCAGACCCCGGGGACTTATCAGCCTTCAGACCTAACAGTCTCTCCAATACCAATTCCTGGCAAATTCCCTTCAGTTCAGGTCCTTCAGCCACTGTTACCTCAGGGAGATTGCTTGTGTCTTCCCCAGTGAACACAGATTTGAAGTACCAATTCAACGTTTCTGCCATTTCTTTGTTCCCTGTAATATATTCCCCTGTTTCTGTCTTCAAGGGCCCAATTTTAGTCTTAACCATTTTTTTGCCTTTCACATACCTAAAAAAGCTTTTACTATCCTCCTTTATATTTTTGGCCAGTTTACCTTCGTACCTCACTTTTTTCTCTGCGTATTTCCTTCTTAGTAATCCTCTGTTGTTCTTTAAAAGCTTCCCAGTCCTCAGTTTTCCCACTTATCTTTGCTATG
>NC_057716.1:41208564-41337396 GCF_004010195.1 Chiloscyllium plagiosum
CTTCGTGCATTCATATATAGTATTTTTAATTTGTTACTGCCCTCACCCTTCCTATCAACCCCTATTTCACTCAAACTTACGGCATGATCCCTTTTTGAGTTTTCTGCTTCATTGATACCGTTGTCTTTCTTGACTTCCCTTGTTCTAACTTTCCCTTCAACTTACTTCTTAAATCCAGTTTGTCCCCTCCCCCCCGCTATTTAGTTTAAACGCAGCTGTGTTGCAGTAGCAAACCTGCCTGCCAGAATGCTGCTCCCCAACCTATTAAGGTGCAAACCGTCTCTTTTGTATAATTTATGCTTACCACAAAACATACCCCAGTGATCCAAGAATTTAAATCCTTGCTTCCTGCACCAGTTCCCCAGCCACACATTCAAGTCCATTATCTCCTTGTTCCTGGCCTCTCCAGCCCGAGGAACTGGAAGCAAACCAGAGATAATCACCTTGGACGTCCTGCTTTTCAACCTTCTTCCTAGTTCTCCGAAGTCCCGCTGTAGTATGTTCCTCCTCTTCTTCCCAACGTCATTTGTGCCGACATGTACCACCACCTCTGGCTCTTCACCTTCGCCCTTGAGGATTACCTGCACTCTGCGATGTCCTTAATCCTGGCACCAGGAAGGTAACACACCATCCTTAAATCCCGCCTGTTGCCACAGAAACCCCGTTCAGTTCCTCTCACTATGGAGTCCCCTATCACCACGGCTCTGTGCAATGTCTGACTCCTCGGCTCTGCCAAATCATTAATATTGATGATTGACATTAATAATTAATATTACAGATTGACAAGTTCTTTTTGCTTAGTTTATTGCTAAATGTTTTTCCTAGAAAATTTACAAAATACTTGGCTCAGTGGTTAGCACTGCTGCCTCACAGTACCAGGGTTCGATTCCAGCCTCGGGCAACTGTCTGTGTGCAGTTTGCACATTCATCCCATGTCTGTGTGGGTTTCCTCCCACAATCCAAAGATGCACAAGTTAGGTGAATTGGCCTTGCTAAATTGCACATAGTGTTCAGGGATGTGTAGGTTAGGTGCATTAGTCAGGGGTAAATGTAGAGTAATAGGAGAGGGGAATGGAGTTGGGTGGGTTATTCTTCGGAGGGTTGGTGTGGACCTGTTCGGCCAAATGGCCTGTTTCCACACTGTAGGGATTCTACGATTCTCACTTCTATTAACATTTATTTAAAATATGGATGCATTTTGTTAAGTGTGGCATTTCACAAACTTTAGAACCAATGTCACCTTGCACTTATACAGTACCTTTAAACTTAGTGAAATGTCTAAAGGAGCATTGTAAAACAATATTAGACAACGACATAACAAGATATTAGGACACAAAGCTTAATCAATTTGTGTTTAAAGAGGGTCAAGATGGTGAGTCAGCAACATACCCTTTCTCAGGCACAGTGGCATCTCAATCACAGCCAATTATCTTGCTCATTCTCCCATATTCCTTGAGACAAACTGCAAACATGAGGGTTTCAAGATGTCCCAGGATGTGTCAAGGAGCTGCCATAAAGTGCAGTACTAGAGCTTGTGTCCCTGTTTGTATTGCAGGAGAAATGAGGACACAGTAACAAGGAATAAGTTAATACAAACCAGACCAAATCTTCTTATTCTGATCTTGACGGAGGACGAAGCCTTCAAACTGGATGAGTGACTAACCATCCAACTCATTGTGGATTGCAAGGTAGGAGAGCCAAGAGAATTGAAGAAGCTTTGAGCTTAAGTCTGCACCACTACACATTTGGAGATCCACATCAGGCATGGTTTGTAAGGGTGACGTGATGCCCTTAATCCTTGTATTCTCCTGTATAGGCCTCAGTACTTCTGAAGGATGCTCACGGTATTGGCTCTTTTGGACATTGGCTCCTCACCTCTTCGGCCAGAGGGTTCACATCTGTAATCATGATCACCTGTGTAGAATCCTCTCAGATTATTGGCAACTTCCAAGCCTCAAGCAACCAGAAGACAGCCACCAAGTTCATCCCTGCTCAAAGACAGCTTATTCAATAGCTTGTCTTCACTTCAGCTACCAGCAGGATGAATCCTCCATATCACCCACCTCCTGAAGGTCACACTACCCGCAGTTCACTATATGCATGTTAAGAAGAGCACTTAGGCATACTTGAGGTTAACAGGGTGTTTAAACTTAGAACTTTTTAAACATCTGATAGAGAAGTCTCAATCAATCTAAGAAACCAGAGGTGTGGTTTAGTAGAATACCAATGGACTAGTAATTCAGCTTCTCCAGATTAATGTTCTAGAGGCATGGGTTCAAATCAGACAACGATAGGTGGTGAAACGTGAATTCAATAAATAATCTGCAATTAATACCTAGCCTAATGGCAACCATGTTGATTGGTGCAAAAAAACCCATCTGGTTTGCTAATATCTTTTAGGGAAGACCTTCGTTAGCTGGTCTACCTGAACTGTGGTGTCAGACTCACAGCCAAGTGGTTGACTCTTAACTAACATCTGAGCAATTAGGGATGGACAATAAATGCTGTGTGACACTGACAGTCCATGAACAAATTTTCTAACAGTCAGTATTGCTGCCACCTAATAAGCTTTAACCTTGCTCTCTCAATCAGCTGTTAGTGTTGTTGCTGATTATATTTGGTCAGCTCCTCGGTTGTGACAGTGTGCATGGTGAAGCTGGGAGCTGGGTGGTGAAATGTGTGCTGAATGAGGTTGGCAGCTGGCTATATTATTATATTAACACTGAAAGAACATTGGGATTAAAAAAAGTGGGATTGTGTGAGCATGTGTTAGGGGTCCCTTACATATCTCTCAGGATTCTGTGTTGGGCGGCACGGTGGCACAGTGGTTAGCACTGCTGCCTCACAGTGCCAGAGACCCGCGTTCAATTCCCGACTCAGGCAACTGTCTGTGTGGTTTGCACATTCTCCCCGTGTCTCTGTGGGTTTCTTCTGGGTGCTCCGGTTTCCTCCCACAGTCCAAAAATGTGCAGGTTAGGTGAATTGGCCATGCTAAATTGCCCGTAGTGTTAGGTGAAGGGGTAAATGTAGGAGTATGGGTGGGTTGCTCTTCGGAGGGTTGGTGTGGACTTGCTGGGCCGAAGGGCCTGTTTCCACACTGTAAGTAATCTAAATCGCTGGGCAAGTGGTTCTTCATCCTGAAAAAAAAATCCCCAAGAACCGCAGATGTTGGAAAACGAAAACATAAACGGAAATTGCTGGCTTGGGTTCTGAAGAAGGGTCACTGGACCCAAAATGTTAACTCAGCTTTCTCTTCACAGATGCTGCCAGACCTGCAGAGTTTCTCCAGCAATTTCTGCTTTTAGTTCCTCATCCTGTACTATCTTCTCAGCCATCTCCTCCGCATCCTCCATGAGGATGGATGAGGAGCTGCAATCAAAATCCTCATTTTTGCAAGACCTAGCCCTCTTTGCTGTGCCAGATTGTGCAGAGCTCAGCAAACAAACTTAATCAGAGGGACTATTGTTGGGGCATACTTCAGGGTTCACTAGCTTGATCTCACCTTCACTTGGCAATAGCTTGCTCAATATTCACTCATATAAAGCCAGATAAGTGGGATATCTTTCTCAGTTGCCATTCGACAGTTCTGCACAGATGTAAAGATCTTCACTGGTTCCCACTGACAATCCATCAGAAGTGGCTTAAAAGCTCTGATATCTGGTGTTGCCAAAGAATGTGGACTTTGGCGGCTGCTTGCTGGTGACCAGGCACATAGCCTGAAGAATAAGGATGAAATTCAGCAGGCCAAGCAACAACTGAGAGTCAGAAATAATGATTCAGCTTTCATCTTTTATCCAAATAGGAACCATGCACATTTCTGAACAAACTGTTTTTGGTGGAGGTATGGACTATGGCTGTGGGAATTGTCTTCAGGACCAAGGGATTGGAATTGAAGCCCATAATTCACAGCTCATCCTGCAGCATAAGTTGGTGACTGCCTCCCTTGAGATTATAGTTTTCACTGATGCTTTAACTTGGAAATCTGCAGTGGTTTGTACAATGTTTGGTATGCTCACTCCCAATTTTTCTTTATATGAAGGCTATGGCATAACCCTGTGCTCCCTTCTTCAGTATTCCTATGCGTCCTCTTGCTGTTACTGCAGTTGGTCCATGGGCACCCTTATTCTTCCTCATTCCTCCTATTTGGGATAATCCATGAAGACTGGGTGAATCAGTCCCATGACAACTGGTTTCTCACTCTCTAATGTGCTAAGTTTGGAGTCGACTTTCTCTGGAATCTTACCTTTGTTATTCCTCTTTAAACATATACAAAAGCCACTCTGCAACTCTCGTAGAGAGTCCACCTCCCATGTCAGCTAACCGTAGAGGTTTCCCATTGATGACTGACATTTGTCTCTGCTTTAAACTTTTCTCCTTTCAAGCCACTTAACAATCTCTCAATGGTTGACCACCATAGGCAGCACTGAGGAGACCTCACCTCGTTGTTACTAGTTTTAACCAGTTGGCGATCTGAAGATCTGTGATCCAAGTGTTTGATTCATTTCAATTCAATATTTCACCTAAAATCACATTCAGGTCCATCCAGTTCATTTTAATTATCTCGTCAACAGGCTCAACTGAGATCCTGCCATATTATAGTAGCACAATCATCACTATTTTTCTTCCCAATATCACAGCATCAGGGTTTAGAGTGAGCACAACCATCCCATTTCCTCCTCCTCCTCCTCCCTGGAGGCTGCTGTCTAACTGCTGCAAATTTCACTAAGTTCACCTTCCAGTGTGTATTTTGAGAATATTTTGTTTATGATTACATATTGTCATGATTTACGGGTTACCTTTCCAACTCGCCTTCCTTAATAATGACATTTACTTAACAGATGCTTCCTTTAGCACATTATTTACAATGTACATTCAGTTAGAGTTCCGCAATATCATTTGCTTCACTGCCCTGAAATCAGCTCTTCTGAAATCTCATCTGGTGTTATCAATCCTTTTTTTCATCCTGTGCCTTAAGACTAATCTAAGATCACTTTGATAACTGGAAATTGAATGTGCCTTAGTCTCCATTACTTTGTAACAACAATATGTTGAATCAAGTTTAATTGTTCTTACCTGCCAGTGCTTTTAAATATATTGTCATTGATTATTTTAGTTTCAGGATTGTGACTGCAGGATGTTGAATTGGAAATTAAATGATGTTGTTTTGCCTTTGCCAAAAAATAACATGGCCCTCTTCATCAGCTATATTTATATTTCCTTTAGATTCCTTCTTGTAATGTATTTTAAAGTGTAAGAGAGGCTGCAATTATGACCCAAGTTTAACAAATCCCTACTACTTTGACTATCAATAAGTACTCAACAGCAAAGAGATACAGCCTGAAGTCACACAACATTAAATATTTTTAAGAATGTTAATTTTGTAAATCGAGTATTTCAAGATCACTCCTTGTTTCAAATTTAAAGATTCCTAATTACGAATGGATCTTTGTGAAGAAATCCCACATATATGACATTAAAATGGAAATGGAGTGTCTGTATAGCTATCCCCACTCTAGACACACCAAACTAAAATTTCATGATGTAATATTAATGGAAATTCTGATCCAAAGTTCCTTGTATCTAATCACACTGAATGATAAAATTATACAGTTCCATTACATAATACATATATTCTTTTCTTTTGATGGTTCTCAAGCAAAATGCTTCCTTTTGAATTGAGGCTCATATCCCATGATATCATTATCAAACTGATACGACTATCCCTACAATTCCTAACCTCCTTCTATTGCTCGATATGGTGATTGTTAACTTATTGATAGTGACATGATTATCCCCAATATTTTTGACCCTAGCAATTAACTCTAATTGTATACAATGCTGCCAAAGAGGAGCAATATCTCAATAGAAAATGAATGGGCATAGAATTCTGGCCTGTTATTATATGTAAACATATGCTTGCATTAACATTTAGAACACAAGATACTGTATTAGATTTATGATTAGAAAAGCTAGGCAATCATATTTTTGGAATAAAAGAGAAATGGGTTCCTGGGAATACCATCTTACATGAAGTTATTTTACAAATTGTGTTTCTAATTATGTCAAGTGTTACTAACCATCAATTAATTCCTGCTGCAAATGGTTCTGCATATCTAACATTTCATTTTGTAATTTGAGCCATATGTTGCCTGATCTCTCTAATCAAATAAGTGTGAATTAGTAAACTCTCCTTCCAAAGCCCACAGGTTCTAATCAGCATGGTAGGTTTCTGGAATCAGTGTGTTTAATCCTTTGCCCTGAGCAAGCACTGTTTACATTAAAGTGAACATCTTCTTCAGTAGAAAAGGTGAGACCATCAATGAGTTAATTCCTGATGTGAAAACAAAGGACAAAAGCAATTGCTCTTTGAATACAGAAGGAGTATTTCCTACACAGCTGACATTCCCGTTGGTAGGTGAGGTAGCCTTCCCAACAATTTCAATGATAATGCCAGGGCTCTTCATTTCAACGCAATAGGGTATAAATTTCAAAGTCCTTGTGAAGAAACTTAAATAATATGCCAATGAAAAGGTATTTTAATGTAGTGTTTCAAAATGACTTGCGAATGTCATTTCAATGGTACAACTGAGGAGCATATGTGCATTAAGAAATAACACTAGCTAAGCAGAAGGATGTGTTCATGACTGGAATATGATGTCTCTCATTATGAACCAGCTTGTTCATAAATGACTCAACAAGAGTTGGCAGATGGCAGGTTCTACACCCTCCAACCCCCACCCCCACAATTCTCAAAAATGATTGTCCTCTGAATACATTTCCATTGGCTAGTTATCACTACACCAAGACATTGCTGCATTAAAATACCAAGTGGTAAAATTATCATATTTTTGTTTCATATTTTCTGAACACCTCTATGTTGCACTTTACATCAAATTTCTATACAGCACCAATCTGTATGCCATACTATCACCATTTCTCTTCAACACTAGCTTCCTGAAATAATACAAGAGAAAGTCTCACTGACATCCCAATTATCAAATGTATGCAACAATTCTTCACTTAATGTCGTCGCATTCCTGAAAAGCGTAACATGAAACAAAAAAAAATTAAGAAAACCATTGCAAACAGTAACATTATATTACAACAAATGCTGAAGCTTTATTTAGGTTTTGCAGGACTGTTTCCATCAGGATAAAAAATATTAACATATTAAATTTTGTAAGATTAAATACCATGTATTGATCAATATATTTGTCAATGAAATAACTTTAAAAAAGAATTAAAAATACAAAAAAAATTTGTTACTTCTTCCTACTTTCCTGCCCTCTTGCCACATCTCTCACTCACTAATTCTTGAGTTCACCATTGATTGTGTTCACCAACCTGCTAGGCTGACTCTCCCAGTTGGTGTTAACTCTCCCAATGTCTGCTTCTCCCATTAATTTACCATGCTGCTGGCTGCCTCTCTTGCTGTCTGACTATTCTGCTGTCCACTTCCCTTTTCCGAACATACATTCTAAGCATGAATTCAAATATGACTAGTAAGAATTCAAAATCAACTACAGTCTTACCAGACCATAGGATTGCTCTCTCATTACAGACAGAGATGACTGGTAGTGCTTTAACCTGAGAGTCACCACATATCAAGCAAGAGGGAAAGTTAATAGGGTCACCTACACGGTGACCTCTGATAGTACAAGAACAAACCCACACTATTGATATCACTCTGCAGTTCAAACCAGCTGGTAATCCAACCAATTGAGCTAACCATCACTCAGTTCGAAAGCAACATAGGGAGGATAGGGGAATTGTTGAGGAGGGGGAGATGCCAGTCCTACATCACACCTGATATGAAGTTACAATAATGTAAATCCACAAGACAGACACAAATCCCATTAAAAATGTAGCTCTAAGTCAAAATGAACTAAAAACAGACAAAGTGAGTATGTAGTGTGGCTGCATTTGGATCAATTAGTGTCTATTAGGATCTTTAATTAGTGAATAAATAAGGCTCTTATTTACTAAGATTTTGAGGATCAGGAAAATGTTTTGAGAATATGTATTATATCAATATTAAACACTCGGTTGGAAGCACAAACCTGCAAATTGGTAGTTGTATGCTTTCATTAAGGTCTGCTGAGATGTAAATTGCCATTTACCTGAGATCAGGTTATAGAGACCTCAAACTGCTATTAACCACAAAAATGATTGGTACATTTAAGTCCCATGTACTCATCAGTGAAAAATACAGTTATAAACCTGGGTGCAAACTATCTGGCTAACTAGGATCAATAAGAAACCTATTATTTAAGTAGTATACAAACGTTCTGTGTCTTCAGCTCATTACTAGTTAAGATGAAGAATAGATTGACATTTTGAGCTGAACTTTACAGTCCAGCTGAAGAGATTTCCACCACAGGGCATAATAAAGTTTCTCACCATATCTTACCAAATCCGCCATATTAACCCCCCTATGGTATCCATCAAGTCCAATTCCAGCCCTATCTTACCATGTAATTCCAAGAACAACCCGCCTCTCAGTAGATATCCACCAAAAGACCAACATCTCTTACACCTGCACCATCTTTGAAAAGCCACAATGCATTCGGACAAGTTTTGGCAGTCCCTCACCCTCAAAATAATGGCAGAGCAGCCAACAAGCCCCATTGTCCACAGCACATACCTGGCATGGCTGACAGTTCCTCACACATACAACTCCATTCTCTCACCCTAGTTGCTGTTTAACCACCACACCACACACTTTACCTGTCTATATCTACATCCTGTCTGAATGTCTATGTCAGAGATGCCCTATCTCCACTGTCCAGACTGAAACCATAACTTCTCACTGTGCAGTAAGGGAACATCACATAGAAGTATGAAACTGGACAATTCCAAGCATGATCTTTTATTTCCAGATACCAAAAGCAAAAGCATAAGCAAAGTGAATAGAGGTTGAAATTTGCCCCGGCTAACGCCATCCAGATTTTGACATCATATTCAAGAGGTAGAACCACATCTTCAGCAGCTGTACCATCTGCTTCACTGTTGCCACATGCAGCATTGTATCTGCACTCTACAAGGGCGGCAGTGGTTAGCACTGCTGCCTCACAGCGCCAGGGACCCAGGTTTGATTCTATCCTCAGGCGACTGTCTGTGTGGAGTTTGCACATTGCCTGTGTGAGTTTCCTCTGGGTGCCCTGGTTTCCTCCCACAGTGAATTGGCCATGCTAAATTGCCCATAGCGTTAGGTGCATTAGTCAGATGGAAATGGGTCTGAGCGGGTTACTCTTCAGAGGGTCAGTGTGGACTTGTTGGACTGAAAGGCCTGTCTCCACACTGTAGGTAATCTAATCTAATCAGTTAGAGGATTGTGCAATTGTGTCGTAAGTCATGGTCACAGTGGTTAGCCCTTATCCCTCAGTAACCAGCTTCATAAAGCCCCAAAGCCCTCAAACACACCAGGTCCATAAATGTGCTCCAGGATGTGAGGACACCTACCAGGGTAGTGGGCATACAGCTCCAAGAAATGGTACAGTGATCAACTATACACTATTGGAATGGAACACACAAAAAACAGGGATTGCTGGAGAAACTCAGCAGGTCTGACAGCAACTGTGGAGTGAGAAACCGAGTTAATGTTTTAAGTCCTGTGACTCTACTGTGTTTCTTTAGCAATTTTTGTTTTTATGTGTTTCAGATCTCCAGCATCCACAGTTCTTTGTTTTTTTTTAATTAATGGAATGGAATCCTTTCCTGCTGATAACCTCAGTAGTTTTGTGGAATTTTGTGGCACGTGTGTGGAGTCAATACTGCCCTGCATCTGGGGAAGACAGCAATGTTCCCCAAACCCAAATGGAGTCTCATGAAGAGACTTGAATGTTTCTCTCTTCACAGATGCTGCCAGGACTACTGAGCTTCTCTAGCACTTTGTGTTTTTGTTTCAGATTTCCAGCATCCACTATATTTTACTATTGTTTTATTATGTTTTGAATCTTTCTGCCCAAGCTGCAGCACTGACCTTTTTTTCATATTCATTCACACTCTGAGGGTGTTACTAGCTCGGCCAACAATTATTGCCCATCCCTAATTGCTCAGAAGGCAGTCAAGAGTCAACCACATTGCTGCGGGTCTGGAGTCACATGGAGGCCAGACCAGGTAAGGATGGTAGTTTCCTTCCCTAAAGGACATCAATGAACCAGTTGGACTTTTCCTGACAATCAGCAATGGATTCATGGTCATCACTTAAACTCTCAATTTCAGATTTTTTTAGAAGTTAAATTCAAATTCCACCATCTGCCATGGCAGGATTTGAACTCGTATCCAGCACATTGAACTTTGCCTACTGTTATGCTTTAAACCTCCAGAAACCTAGTAATATATCTTAGTGATGACCATTTTGCTCCTCTGTGTTCCATTTGTGGAGGTCATGATAGTGGCCTCTGCCACTAACACTCCCTTCTGTTACCTATCATGACCTCCCATGCTGTTCTGCATATCCCTCCATTCACCTAGAGACTCATCCTTGCCACCATGCTTGTCTCCATTGCTGTAAATGCCTCTGCTTTGAAGCCCCAATGCCTTTTGGCAATGATCCTTCTGCTGCCCCAATGGGTCCACTCTTGAAACAACCTAAACAATTGACAGACAAACCCCAATACTCTTTGCTCCAGACTTCTTAACGACTTTAACAAGCAGCCCCAAGACATGACCGATCAGATCTCTGAGTGCTGTGTTTGTAGCTGCCTGACTGACTGTACATGATTCCCTGGACTACTGGTGCTGGCCCTATAGGACTAAGTACTGTCTTCTCTCCCGACTGCATTGGGACAGACCCCCTGAACGTGAGTGTCCCAAGAGGCCACTGTGTGAAGGCCTTCAGTGATGATCCAGAGGCACCTCTTCAGGGACCACAAGCAGTGCTGGAAAGGTACTTAACTATATCATGTAATCACTCTCTTCCTTATGTAGCTGGCAGGTTTTCTGATTGTTATGAAATCTTGCCAACTATGGTTGTACCCGGAAGAGAGATAAAATCTAAGGCTGTTTCAATGACCAACCTCCTTCCTGTGGGCAGGTTGGGTTTACCCTCTGGTGCCATCTCCATTAATATCTGGAGTTTCATTTTTCATACAACCCAAGCCTGAGGTTAAAATGCCCTCTGAAAATTTTGAATTGGAAAGTGAAAATTAGAAAGTTTAATTCAATGCAACACCATGTTTAGAATTCATGTCTAGAATATTTTCATAAAGAGAGAGAAAGAATGACAGGAATTAATATGAATATAATAGAGACAAAGAAAAATTAAAAATCAATTTATCATTTTTTACAACTCCAACAATAATTGAATGCAGCTCATGGTGGACACCAGGCTCTGACTGGTCAGCAGATACTTCCCAGAATGCCAATGTTTGCTTTTACCTCGCACTATCCCGACAGCCCATTCCCACCATGTAAAGACCTACTGCATTGAACTTTGTCTATAACTATCCTTCCTGCCTCTGAACCCTGACATTCCACCTAAAAAAATCCCCACCTTACTCCTTCACACTCCTCCTACGGAGGCCACAATGGTGGTCACTATCAATAATCCAACCTCCCAAAGTCCACCATACCCTCTGATATTGTTGCACATACCCTCTATATACGTTGTGATAATTCCATCACCACCCTTGTTCCTACCTTCACAAATGTCTTTGCTTCCAACCACCACCCTGCTGTTACAGACTTGAATCCCCAACCTTTTTGGCAATGATTCCTCCACTGTACTCTCCATCCCTTCCCCCACCCCCACTGTTGGATGTATTCCCCTGGAACAGTATTCGTCCCAGCCGTCTGACTGACTTTGACCAGCACCCTCTGGACCAGATTGACCAGACCCTGACCACTGTCTATGCAGCTCCCTGACTGATGATTCACCTGACCGCTGTTACAGAACTGACCGCTGCCAGTGCTCGGGCTGCTGTCACATAGATCCCTGGATCGCGAGCAGCTCAGACAGACGACTGACTGTGCACAAGCCCCTGTACACTGTGCAGACTGTGCCTATGGCTGACTATACTGGAATCGTCAGACTGATAGTGGCCCTCTTGACTTGACTGAGAATTAGCCCCAACCAGTTTCCAAAATGGCCGCTTAGTTTGATACATCTTCCTCCAACCCCATCATCCCAAACAGATCCTTACCTGACAAGCAACCTATCTGTCTGTGTACACAAAAGATCAATACGGCAGTACTGAGAGCCTGCGGCAATGGTTGAAGCGCCAGTGTGCTTAGAAGCAAGGCAAGGCATGGATGGTGGCAGCCTGCAGGTAGGCATGAAGCATGCCAGTTCTATGAAAACAAGCGAGCAGTCCTGTGATGCATCTGTTCCAGTCTGTGAACTGGGAGCCTGTCCCTATGCACAAAGTGTCCCTGCTGCGGCTTTTCAATGTTTGTTGCTGATGTACCCCATCCCGAGAAATGTAAGGCTTTGCTTCCCGAGCAACCTGCAGCTGGATCAGAGAGGTAACTTGATGGTCGTGAGCAGCCTCCCTCTAACTTTTCCTTTTTCTCCATGGACAGCAGAGACTTCTGGAACCGGATGTCAATGCTGCGATCCATGTCAGCATGCTGATTGCCATGCATGGAAAATCAGAATAGCTGAGCACATGGGCAGCTGCACAATTCAAAGGAAATGTTGATGATGTCGATTGCCAATGTCTATGGATAAGGGATGTGCATGCCTTGTACCTTTGGATGGTGCTCTGAGCTGCCATTTGGTCATAAGTAACATGGAGGCTCCTCACAGCCAGCAACAAGCTGAGATCACCAAGTACCCATTCTAATTTCCACGTTGGGTTTTCTCAATGTCTAGCTTGTTCGGTGTTTGGTAAAATAGGAAGCGGAAGGCTAATGAGATAACTTAGGCTGTTGGTAAGGTATTTAACAAGTAATAATCCCCCTGAGTTGGCAACTCCCTGATGCCTACTGAAAAACTCACCCCACTGCTCAGCAAAAGCTAAAAGATGACACAAAATGTTCCTGAGTCAAGATAGATCTCGCAGGATGCCTCACCTGATTCTTCCACAAATCTCACCACAATCCACTGCACTCACACTTCTCTAAGATTCCACCCCCTAGTCACTATTGTTATGTAAATAAATCGTAACCAATTTGAACTCCACAAGGTTCAATGCCCAACATTATGGTAAATGTTAGTTGGATCTAAATTTGTCTGATAATAAGGGTGAAATTATAGCTGTGCTACATACATGTTTATGTTGTTACATAAGTATTTTATGTTTAATATTGCTTGGAGGACTTTATTGAAGGATTGTGGAAAATGGATTTATTTCAAGTCTTATGGAAATATCTAGAATGGTTTCTTTAAACAAGATCATTGAAAGTTCACTCTGGACAGACAAGATATTTTTTGAACAGGCTTCCCACAAATCACATGAGAGTTAATAATTACTAGGTTTTCTGTTGATCTCTGCTGCGGCTGTTGCGAACAGGGACTATGCTGGAGAGATATTTACTTTATCTGGATCAGTTGGAGGGAAGGTTGCTAATAAGAAGTTAAGTTGAAGTAGAGTTTGTTAAAGTAATAAAATCTGCAAAACTGATTTCTCATATCTCTGAAAAAAGCCGCTCTTATTGATTTTAGTGTGAAATCTATTTACTCTTTTGAAAGAATGATTGAAGGAACATCTCAAGGTTGTATTTCATGAGCATGCTGGGTCTGCAAGGCTTCAGAGACAAAGTTGCATGATTAGTGACTTAACCACATCAACTTGAACATACCAGCAACTAATGTTAGAACAGTCTATATTTTATCCTTTGGATTTCAAACATAACTCATTGACCAAAGTGTGTTTCAGCAAATTAATCTCTGCAGAGCAATCTGTATTTTTCTTGAACAGTGTATGCATAGATTTTCAATTGTGGGTCTTTAGAGGGATAAACATTTGTACTTTGGTGTTTCTGACTTTTTCTGTTAACCAAGTTTTTGCATCTTTATTGAGTAAGTTTTCTTTTGATAATGAACCTGTAATTGTGTTTATAACAAACATTGTTGATATATCTTATTACTTAAAACTTGAAATGGATAAGGTATTAAATTAATTATCTAGAGAAGTGGAAAAAGCATTTTTACTGTATGTTGTGACCTGTGGAGTAATGGCACTAGAGCCTTGATCATAACAATGTGAACTTGGAAAGATATGCTCTTCTACTCCATCTGTGCCCAGTAGAGATTCAGGATCTGATAGGGGAAAATGTTATTGGTAAAGGATATGCAGATAGACATAAGTGACTGCTGAAAACAATAGCCCTTTGTCATACATAGGGTATAAGGGTGAAATATCAGTGAGGAAGAAAAGAGAATGAGATGGCCAAAACAATGCAGAACATGTTTACTAGCCTCTTCAGCATTGATGCTTCTGTAGTAGCTATTTTTCATAATATTCCTGATAGTCTTTCCCAGATGGAGCAGGTTGTGCATGGATGGTGTGAGTCCTCAGTAATTCTACACTAGCGTCTCCTGCAAGTCAGAAGCAAGTGTTAATTCTAATGTCTGTAGCTTATTCCATACTAAATAAATAGAGATATGATTTAGTTTGACTTTTGAGCCAGTGAATCGCTGATACAAAATGTTCAGCTCAATGCTGTACTTCTTAAAGTAACTGTCACTACAACATTTCCTCAGACTTCATAACTTATAGGATCAAACTTGAGTCCCCAGCACTATGAGGCAGCAGTGCTAATCACTGTGCCACTTTATCACCCTATGTCCTTTTGCTTTGTGTTTAGTCTTTATGTAGGTGTTCTCCATCTGTTGAAGACAATTGTTTTTGTTTTGAATCTATCCAGACGTGCACGAATTTACCAATATGATAACACATATTTTCAATTGAAAAAGTCTTTATAGTTCAATGATGTGACAATGTATGAATTTCAAGCTACCATTCTGCTGTTTATGCTGTCAATGAATCTGTATTTGTTCATTTAAAGATTGTACTGCTTTTGTATATTGTAGGAATGCAATTCCATCAAGATTTATGGACCCAAGCAACAGAAAACTAAATAATACAGTAGAACAGATGGCAAACCAAACTACTTTTTATTTCATAACAATAAAATGTACAGTCTAAAGATAAAAAAAACTGCAGAAGCTGTAAATCTGTGTTATAACCTGGACATACTAAGCCAGTCAGGCAGCTTCTGCTGACAGAAAAATAGGGTTAAAGTTTTAGATCAATAACCTTGCATTGGAATTGGTAAAAGTTACAGATTGAACAGATTTTATGCAATTATAGTAGCAGTAGAAGAGGGAGTGTCTGTGGTAGCTCAGGAGGGACGGATTAAAGTGAACAAAAAGATAATGGAGTAAGGCAAAGGGGATGTCAGTGGACAAGTGAAAAACACAAAAAATAGGTCCAGAGGAAGTGTAAATGTCAAGAGTAGAATCATTACCAACAGAACCAACCCAGTTCCCCCGGTGCTCTGGTTTCTCCCACAGTCCAAAGATGTGCAGAGTGGATGGATTAACCATGGGAAATGCAGGGTTACAGGGATAGAGTAGGGGGGGTGGGTCTGGGAGGATACTCTTCGAAGGGTTGGTGTGGACCCGATGGGCCAAATGGCCTGTAGGAATTTGATGATTCTATGAATAGTTGCTGCTTGAAAATATGGTTATGATATATATGGCACTAGTGTCAATATGAAATTGTGGAACTCAATATAGAGTTCAGTGGATTGAAAAATATGGTGGTGTTCTTTAAGTTTCTGTTGAGTTTCACTAAAACAAAGAAGGCAGCCTTGGACACAAAGGTCAAAGTGGAATAGAGAGTTAAAATGACAGATGATCAGAAGTTCAGCATTATGCTTGAAGACTGAATGGAGATGTTCAAAAAAGTTTTTCCCCAATTTGGCATTTGGTCTCACCAAAGTTATAGAGTGTATTTAAGTAGCAAATAAAGGATATTAAGTAATTTAAAAAGTACAAATAAATCATGTTTCACTTAGGAGGAACGTTGGGGCCTGAGATGATTAAAAAAAAGGGGAGGTTCTGCAAATCCTGTGCTTGCATGTTAAGGAATGGTCAAATGAAGAAATAGTGTTGGGGCTTATTGAAGCATAAACTAGGGTTTCGTGGAGAGAACTTTGAAGGCCGAAATGGGAGATCACAGAAGAATACTTTTGCTAGTGATGTCAAGCTGAATGCCTTGTGCCCTAATTTATGGCCCACCATCTATTTTTTCCATCCACGGTTTGCCCGTAAAATGCACATGGGCAGTGGGCATTCAGGAACCTTTTTTTGAAAGTTCTGCTATGAATGCAACAATT
Organism: Chiloscyllium plagiosum; assembly: GCF_004010195.1. Lineage (NCBI taxonomy): Eukaryota > Metazoa > Chordata > Chondrichthyes > Orectolobiformes > Hemiscylliidae > Chiloscyllium > Chiloscyllium plagiosum. The sequence goes on from NC_057716.1 coordinate 41,224,855, forward strand.
TACCTGCTACCTATGAAAAACATTATTGCCCGTGTGCATTTACTGAACAACATATGCCAATAGTGGCAAATATTGGTTACATTTATTTCTGAATTTCTCATCGTACTGGATTGAAAACTATTCCTTAAAGCTTTGGTATCAATGAAGATTTGACTATTTCATTGCTGACCATTGCTTTCTGGAGCTGCGAATGGAGTGATTACTCTGAATCCAAAATCACTGACAAAATGGCTGCCAGAGCATGCAGAGACATGCTAGTGCTATCTCTTCACTGTGACACAGTCTTCTTAACCAGGATGCTTTTGTACCTGTGCAGATGCCATAGACTGCATGTTTGCTGTGATGGGCTTTCCTTCTTTTAAAGAGAAAGCTTCCTATAACCAGTGAGACAGGCAGGAGGCTGGAAGAACACTGCAAGCCAGGCAGCATCAGAAGGTGCAGAAGTCTGGAGTTGGGTGTAGGGGGAGCTGCAGATAAAGGGGGAGGTGGGGGCAGGGTGGTAAAAGGGGATAGGAGAAGACAGGTAGCGGGTATGACCTGGTTGTTCAGTGGGAGGAATGAATCCGGTAGGTGGCAGGGCATCGTGTGGTCAAAGTTGTTCCACTGCGAAGTCTCTTCAAAGGATGCCCACTTTGAAGAAGCTCTCTGCCTCCCTCAAACGTGCACTCAGTGAGTCCCTTTCTCACTGCCACAGCGCCATGACCTCCTCAGTCCTCCAGCTCTTTGACCACACAATGCCCTGCCACCTGCCGGATTCATTCCTCCCATTGTCCAACCAGGTCATACCCTCTACCTGTCTTCACCTATCCCCACTTCACCACACTGCCCCCACCACTCCCTTTATCTGCAGCTCCCTCCACACCCACCCTCAGTCCTGAAGAAGGGTTACACCCGAAATGTCGACTTCTGCACCTCCTGATGCTGCCTGGCTTGCTGTGTTCTTCCAGCCTCCTGCCTATACCCAATGATGCAGGCACCCCATTGCATTCTGTCAAACTTCTTAAACATACTGGCAGTAGAAACATATTAATCTGACAGGAGATCACTCACAGAAGAGCAGTGTGCAGTGGGAATCTAGCCCCTTTCCAATACGTATTCACAGCAACTGGGACATAGAGGAACAAAGAGTATTATACAAAGAATAAAGAGTCCATAAAATCATGGCGATATTTGTTTCCACAAAGTTCTAAATTTCAATTGAAATGTTTTTTTTAATGATTATTGTAGGGGGAGGTGAAATGTCCATTGGTTCCAGTGAGCTAACACTCAGTACTTAGCCTCCGTGATTATATGGTTAGTGCCAATTTTGTTCCAGGCAGCTACCATTCCATTGCCAAGCAATGTCTGTCCGTCACATCACAGCATCACTTAGCGGCGGTGTTAACAATAAACTCAGCTATGTGGAGACTATAACCACAGAAAATAGTGACCCAAATTTCATTTCTTCCACAGAGATGAGGGTTGCGCATGGGGACGCTGCAAATCCCCAACACAACACAGTCATAGAGTCTGAAACAATTGTCAGGGAAATTGAAGGGGCGAAAGTGAGTGCTGCAGATGCTGGAGATTTAAGTCGAGATTGTGGTGCTGGCAAAGCACAGCAGGTCAGGCAGCATCCGAGGAGCAGGAAAATCGATGTTTCAGGCAAAAGCCCTTCATCAGGATGAAGGGCCTCCTGATGAAGAGCTTTTGCCCGAAATGTTGGTTTTCCTGCTCCTTGGGTGCTGCCTGACCTGCTGTGCTTTTCCAGCACCAAACTCTCAAGGGTAATTGAAGATTTCACTGAATCATTCCCCTGTAGCTGGAACCCACTGAAAGTATCCATTGGTTGTGATTTTGACTGCCCACCTTGACTTACTCTAAACGCTCCATTACTTAACTGGCCCCTTCCTACCTTGGGCCCTCAAGCACTTTATCTACCCAGTACATTATTTACTTGTTACGTTATCCACCTCACACTCTAACCCTAAACTACCTGGCACCTACACTGCTGCCAACCTAACTTTACGATTACCTTACACACTTATCCTTTCATAGGAACTGTCAAAGAAACTGTCTGTGATAGTGGACCTTTAAATCACAGAAAATGGCAACTGTTGCTCTGAGAATCTGGTAACATCTGTGGAGAGAGAGAGAGAGAGAGACAGGGTTAAAATTTCAAGTCCAATGTCATTCTTCTTTGGAGCTAAAGAAGTGTTTTGAAATTGACTTTCTCCAGAATTCTTTGTGTTTGCTCCAGATTTTCAGCATCCACAGCATTTTGCTTTTGCTACTCCGTAAAATGGAGGGTGGCAAGTCAGGGCTTTCCACCCTCAGATTTAAAGTATGCTTTGCATGTCTGAGGGAGCCCTAATGAGAATCTTGAGTTAGACATGCAGCACTCTTTTATAATGTAACAAAAAGAATGATTTCCATCCCTTAGAAAATTGGCCCATTGCTCTTTACAGTAGACAGCTAAGATAGTCCAGTCATCTCAATCATAATAAAGATAATACTGAATGATCACAAGAAAACTTTATGACTCACAACTATGGCATGTAATAGAAATGCGTGAGATAATTAAAGCTGTGATTTACAAACAAATTAACAGGCAAATCAATGTAATGCAACAATTTCATTCTTTAATTGTCAATCATAATCACAGATAAAATAATCATATTTTGGGAAAATAAAATTAACTTTAGTTAGCAGTTTACCAGCAAAGTAAAAATGGAACATTTGCAGCTTAATATATGTGCTTATTTTTGGATTTAGCATTGATGACTAATTATCAAGTTTCAGCTTTACTTGAGAGAGTGTTGAGAAATAGAACCCTGATAATACAGCCTGATGGCATTGCAATTACAAATGGGGTATCATAGGCTATCACTAAAGTTTACTAAATTTTGTTTGAATTATAAGAAGCAATGCCATGTACACCATTTTTATCCCTTGGTTTTTAGAAATGTAATAAAAAGATATAAAAATGTAGTAAATGAGTAGATATAAAGATCAGTATTTGTGAAAAATCTGGTTCAGTTTGAATCAGTCATTCATCTCATGTGTGGCCCATTGATTATAACATAATTGTTGAGTTTACTTTGTAAGTGGCAGTGAAGTAGAAAAAGATGAAGTACAAATGGTTAGCATTCACTGGCAATAAATTGACCTTTGAATTGCATAGTTACTCAAACGTGACAAATTTGACATGCTTTATTGAATCCAACTATCATTATTTGACTATCAACATAATTATTAACTGGTGTTACAAATCTTGATGTGTTCATTGATGTATCCAATGCCCCTCATTTAAAAGGCTTGTCACAATAGGATACTCTCTGCATATAGTTTCAGACAAAAATTTGTAAATGCCCAAACTGTGTGTTACCTATGGCAACCATGATATGTTTTCTGCTCCATCTGAGGTGGAAAAATGTGAGTAGAAGGAAATCTTGTTTCATGTACAACACCGTCTGACTGCATTGCCAGCTCAGTTTAGCATGTCACAGAATTCAATAAGATATAAAAACGAAATACTGTAAAAGCTAGAAATCTGAAGCAAACATAAAATGCTGAAGAAGCTCAGCAGGTCTGGCAGCATCAATGCAGAGAGAAATAGAGTTAACATTTCGAATCCAGTATGACACCTCTTCAGAACTGAAACCAGATCTCTGGGACTCTTTTAATTGTTGCCATGACAACAAGTGAATTGGGGTTGTGAAAAGGTAAGCGTATCCACCTCGCTGAGTACAAACCTCGAGACAAATATGTTTCCATCATTGATGGTAAACAGTTAGTTGTTCCAAGCTGCTTTTCCATGCAGTTGCCAGCACAGTTATCTAAGATTCCCTTCCATGCCAAGCCACTCAGTCTGGGTCAGAGCAACCCACTTGAATTGTTCCTGAATCAGGAGACCGCTCATGATCACGACAACATTACAAGCTTTTTGTAATCCGGGTGCTGTGGCCAAAACAGCCTGTTTTGCTTCAGGAGCCGCAATCTGTTTTTACATTTCCCTTTTAGTCAAAACCCCCTTGTCTTTCACCTCTTGCACCTTCCCTGATGAATGGTTTCCTTCCAGGGTCTCACTGCCCTCATGGAGATAGCAACACACCATAACAAAGCAGAGGCCTTCCAAGAGCAAATTGGAAGGCACCACCCACCCAGTCGAGCTGCCAGAGTCCTTTCTTCCAAAGTGTGATGGTCTACTGAATTGTTGTCTTAGTAAGGAGGTGCCAATGGTCACTTATGTGGCTCTACCTCGGGGCCCTGTAGAAACGTCAGTAGAAATCACTTAAAGGGGTATCTCTTTTCCTCTCGGATCTGTCCATGCACATTGGGGATTATAACATAATTGTTGAGTTTACTTTGTAAGTGGCAGTGAAGTAGAAAAAGATGAAGTACAAATGGTTAGCATTCACTGGCAATAAATTGACCTTTGAATTGCATAGTTACTCAAACGTGACAAATTTGACATGCTTTATTGAATCCAACTATTTATTGAAGACCTGACGCACCCCAGACTGACAAGTGCTGAAGAGTCCTTGGCAGATACCAAGGAAGTGAGTGCACACATGGAGGAACCTCTTCTTGCAGTTGAGTTAGATGCTGTGAGAATGGAAACCCTTCCTGTTGATGGCTGTCACAGATTAGTTGCTGTCGTACTTTGAAGGCTATATGAGTTCAACTGATGATGCCATGCACCTGCATGAATCCAGCAGTGGCTTCAAAACCTAACCAATTACATACCTGTTGCATTCTATTAATATACTGTTCAGCTCTTGCAAAGAAGGCACTGGTAATCTGTGAGATGCAGAGGAGTGTTGCTCTTTGCAAGATGTAAAAAAGAAATCCATTAAAGGTTCTTGGAAATGACAGAAGCAACAAAGTTCAGGCAGCAGATGGTGAGCACTGTTGAGAAATGAGTGGTCTTCAGTGACAAGGACACAGACCCGTTATTATATCTGTCAAGAGAGTTGCAATTCCTAGTCAATCTGAGGTCACTCCACAGAATCTGTGGTGATTATTTGGCCTCTATTGCTTTGTCATCTGGGTGGCACGGTGGCACAGTGGTTAGCACTGCTGCTTCACAGCGCCTGAGACCCAGGTTCAATTCCCGCCTCAGGTGACTCTGTGTGGAGTTTGCACATTCTCCCCGTGTCTGCGTGGGTTTCCTCCGGGTGCTCCGGTTTCCTCCCACAATCCAAAAATGTGCAGGTTAGGTGAATTGGCCATGCTAAATTGCCCGTAGTGTTAGCGAAGGGGTAAATGTAGGCGAATGGGTCTAGGTGGGTCACGCTTCGGCATGTCGGTGTGGACTTGTTGGGCCGAAGGGCCTGTCTCCACACTGTAATTAACCTAATTTCATTTCCCATACCATCCTGCTCCTTGTGTTTGACACGGCCTGTGAGGACATTGACCCTGAGCACCACTGAACACAATGTCTGACAGCTATGTTTCTATTGCCAGCTGCAGTGTTCCCTTTAGAGAGGCATCTGTCGACTGTGACTGGTAGTTTGTTCTTGATTCTTCTGCTCCCATCATGCCATTGGGCTAAAGACCTTATTGAATGCCAAAACACTATGCCCACTCTTCCTGGAATGCCTCAACCCTGCCTTTACCAAGGGGAGCTCCTATCCAATGTGTGGTCACAACTTTTAACACTGAACTTTTTTCATTTGTTCATATTATGTGATGTTGCTAGCTGGGCCAACATTTATCACGCATGCCTAATTACACTTGAGATGGTGTTGGGCAGTCTCCTTCTCAAAGCACACTGCATGAGAAGCCCCGACAGTGTTGTTAGGAAGGAAGTTCCAGGATTTTGAACCAGTGACAATGAAGGAATGGTCATGCAGTTTCACAATGCCATCGTGTTGGAGAGAAGTGTTGAAGGAAGCATTGTGCCCTTGCAAACAGTGCCCTATTTTTTCTAGGTGGTAGAAATTGTGAATTTGAAAGTCTGTGTGAAAAGAGTCTTAGTGAGTCAGTGCAGTGAATCCTGTAGTGGTGCACACAGCCACCACTGTGGTGGAGGAACTGAAGGTTGACGGTGGTGGATGGGTGCCAAGCAGGCAGACTGTTTTGTCTGAGATTGTGTAGAACTTGCTTGTTGAAGCTGTACTCATCCAGTTAGGTGCAGAATATTCCATCAAACATCCAACTTAAGTCACTTAGATGGTAGTCAGGCTTTTGAGAAACAGAAGGTGACATAATAACATTAGGATTCCTACCCTCTGAGCTGCCTTTGGAGCTAAAGCAATTATACGGTTTGTTCAATTCAGTTTCGACTCAGTGTCATAGAGACATGGAGTCATACGCAAAGAAAGAGACTCTTTGGTGCAACTCGTTCATGCTGGTCAGGTATCCTAAACTGAACTAGTCTAATTTGCCCATATCCCGCTAAATCTTTCCTATTCATGTACCTGTCCAAATGTCTTTCATCTATTGCAATGGTACCAACTGTGACACTTCCTCTGGCAGCTCATTCCAAATATGGGCCACCCTCTGTATGAAAAAGTTGCTCCTCAGATCCCTTTTAAATCTTTCCCCTCTCACCTTGAACATATGCCTTCTAGTTCTGAACTCCCCTCTCATGGGGAAAGGACATTGGCTATTCACCTTATCTATGCCCCTCATAGAGTCATAGATTCATAGAATCATATAGCACGGAAACAGACCCTTCTTTCCAACCAGTCCATGCCAGCCATAATCCCAAACTAAACTAGTCCCACCTGCCTGTATTTAGCCCATATCCTTCCAAACAATTCTTATTCATGTACTTATCCAAATGTCTTGGTCAGAGTATTGAGTACAGGAGTTGGGATGTCATGTTGCGGCTGTACAGGACATTGGTTAGACTAATGTTGGAATATTGCGTGCAATTCTGGTCTCCTTCCTATCGGAAAGATGTTGTGAAACTTGAAAGGGTTCAGAAAAGATTTACAAGGATGTTGCCAGGGTTGGAGGATTTGAGCTATAGAGAGAGGCTGAACAGGCTGAGGCTGTTTTCCCTGGAGCGTCGGAGGCTGAGGGGTGACCTTATAGAGGTTTACAAAATTATGAGGGGCATGGATAGGGTAAATAGGCAAAGTCTTTTCCCTGGGGTTGGGGAGTCCAGAACTAGAGGGCATAGGTTTAGGGTGAGAGGGGAAAGATATAAAAGAAACCTAAGGGCCAACTTTTTCACACAGAGGGTGGTATGTGTATGGAATGAGCTGCCAGACGATGTGGTGGAGGCTGGTACAATTGCAACATTTAAGAGTCATTTGGATGTGTATTTGAATAGGAAGGGTTTGGAGGGATATGGGCCGGGTGCTGGCAGGTGGGACTAGATTGGGTTGGGATATCTGGTCGGCATGGACAGGTTGGACTGAAGGGTCTGTATCCCTGCTGTACATCTCTATTACTCTATGACTCTATTTCCTCATGAAGTTCATTCCACATGAATCACTCTATATGTAAAAAAGTTGCCATTTTAAATCTTTCTCCTCTCTAGTCTTGAAATGCTTCACTCTAGAGAAAAGGCACTTGCCATTCATCTTATCTATATCCCTTATGATTTTAAAAACCTCTATAAGGTCACCCTTTAACTTTCTACTCTCCAGTGAAATAAAGTCCCAGGCTATCCAGCCTCTCCCTATAATTCAAAGCTTCTATTCCCAGCATCATCCTGGTAAACCTATTCTGAACCCTCTCCAGCTTAATAATATCTTTCCTATGACAGGGCGACCAGAACTGGACATAGTACAACATCAACATAACACCTCAACATACTCAAAAGTCTGAGCAATGAAGGTAAGCCTATTAAACACCTTCTTAACCACCCTGTCCACATGTGACACAAATTTCAAGGAATTATGTACCTGAACCCTTCAGTCTCTCTGTGGTACAACCCTACCCAAGGCTCTACTTTGAATTGTATAAGTCCTGTTCTTGTTTGTATTATCAAAATGCAATGCCTCGCATTTATTCAAATTAAACTCCATCTGCCATGCCTCAGCCCATTGAGATAATGATTAAGATCTCTTTAGATAACCTTTTTCACTGTCCATAAGGTCACCCCTCAGCTTCTGATATTCCTTGGAAAAAAAATGTACCAGCCTACCCAGCCTTGCTTTATAAGTCAAAACTTTCAGTCCAGGTAATATCCTGGTAAATCTTTTCTGCATTCTTTCTGGTTTAGTAATATTCTTCCTATTGCAGGGCAACCAGAATTGTATGCAGTATTCTAAAAGTGGCCTCACCAATGTGATGCACAACCGCAACATGACATCCCAACTCCTACACTCAATGTTCTGACCAATGAAGGCAAACATGCCAAATGCCTTGTCCACCACCTTGTCTGTGACACCACTTACAAGCAACTAAGTACCTGCACCTCTGGGTCTCTCTGTTCAACAACACTCTCCAGGACCCTACCAGTAACTGTGTATGTGCTGCCTGGTTTGTCTAACCAAAATACAGCACCTTGCATTTATCTAAATTGAATTCCAAATGCCACTTTTCAACCCATTGACCCAGCTGATCAAGATCCTGTTGCACTCTTAGCTAACCTTCCTCACTGTCCATGATACCACCAATTTTACTGCCATCCACTAACTTACTAACTATGTATCCAAATGCTCATCTAATCATTTATATAAATGATGAACAACAGTGGAACAAGCACTGATCCTTGTGCCACATCACTGGTCAAGGCCTCCAGTCCAAAGAACAGCACACTACTATCACCTTCTGTCTCCTACCATCCAGCCAATTCTGTATCCAATTGGCTTACTCTCCCTGGATTCCATGTGATCTAACCTTACTAAACAGTCTATCATGCGGAATGTTGTTGACCTCTTGCTAAAATTCATGTACAACTTCTAACAGTCTGCCTTCATCTATCCTCTTGGTCACCTCTTCAAAAAAACTCAATCAAGTTAGTGAGACAAAATTTCCCATATACAAAGCCATGCTGACTATCCTTAAATAGTCCTTGCCTTTCCAAATGCATGCAATTTCTCTCTTTCAGAATCCCGTCCAACAACTTACTCAATACTGTCATCAGGCTCAAAGGTCTATAGTTTCCTGGCCTTTCTCTGCAGCATTTTTAAAATAATGGCAAGATATAGGGTTGCACAGTGACTCAGTGGTTAGCACTGCTGCCTCACAGTACCAGGGACTTGAGTTTGATTCTCACCTCGGGCAACTGTCTGTGTGGAGTTTGCATATTCTCCTTGTGTCTGCATGGGTTGCCTCCCACAGTCCAAAGATGTGCAGGTTAGGTGAATTAGCCATGCTAAATTGCCTGTAGTACTAGGTGCATTAGTAGGGGTAAATATACGGGAATGAGTTACTCTTCGGAGGGTCGGTGTGGATGTGTTGGGCCAAAGGGCCTGTTTCCACACTATAGGGAATCTAATCTAATTTGATACACACCAGTCTTATGGCACCTCTCCTTTGGCTGTTGATGATACAAATGTCTCTGCTAGGGGCCCGATAATTTCTTACCTCGCTTCCCACAATGTTCTGGGATACACCTGATCAAGGCTCAGGGATTTATCCAGCTTTATGCATTTTAAGACCTCCAGCATCTCCTCTTCTGCATTCTGGACTCTGTCCACTATTTATTTCCCTAAGGTACCTAGCTTCCATGTCTTTCTCCAAACAATATCCACTGTAAAGAAGGAAATTCCTGGTTTATCACCATCTCTCAAACACTTTAAGTTCTATTTCAGAGCAGCACGGTGGCACAGTGGTTAGCTCTGCTGCCTCACAGCGCCAGGAACCTGTGTTCAATTCAACCCTTGGGTGACTGTCAGTGTGGAGTCTGTACGTTCTGCCTGGTCTGCATGGGTTTCCTCTGGGTGCTCCGGTTTCCTACCACAGATCAAAGTTGTGCAGGTCAGGTAGATTGGACATGGTCAATACGGGACTACAAGAATAACATATAGCGGATGGGATGCTTTTCAGATGCTTGGTGTGGACTTGTTGAGCTAAATGGCCTCCTCCCATTCGATGCAATATCTGAAATTGTTATGGAGAGACCACAGTCAATACCGATCTCAACCCATTAACTTTTTTGGAAGGATTAAGATTCAGAACACTAAGATATTCTGTTGGAGTTTGTTGAGAAATTGGATGTGACTGCAGACGCACTGTTCAGAACTTAAAGAGACCCAGTTAGAAATGAATAGTTAATATTGGCTAAAGCTAGAAGAATAAATGTGAGTACATCTGTTGTTTTATGTTTAATTAGCTTTCATTTTACTGCTCTGCAATGAAATGAGAATGACTCTCTTTTCATTTGCCCTGCAGGTAAAGTGTTAGGACAATGGATTAGAATTCCGAAGTATTTGTAGATATGCAAATAAAAGCAAATTTGCTTCACAGAGTTCTAAAGAAGAATCACATTGAACTCAAAATACTGACTATGGTTCTCTCTCCATTAATGCTGCTAGACCAAATATATGACATCTGCTGCTACCCTTTTATCTGTCCTGCTTGTTACCTCCTCAAAGAGTTGTAATAAATTTGTCAGACATGCTTTCCCCTTCCTGGAGCCATGCCTGACTGCTTGATCAAACAACTAGGAGATAGCTCTTTGACTGGGACATTCACAGCACAGTAATGCTCAAAAATGGTCTGGTACACACAAAAGTGTTCAGACCCACTAATCCATTTGAGTCAAGTTAAAATTAGCTCCTTAACTGCTTGTCCTTGTGTATTCTTAGAGAGTAAAACAGATATATCTGCAAGAAGTGGTTTTCTGTCAGAAGATTTCTTTATTCATTAGATGAGAGCAGTGCTGACCAGGCCAACATTTATTGCCCAAAGGACAGTTAAGAGTCAACCACATTGCTGTGGGTCTGGAGTCACATGTACAGCAAACCAGGTAAGGATGCCAGTTTCCTTCCTAAAGGGGAGTAGTGAACCACCTGGGTTTTTCCAAGAATTGACAATAGATTCACAATCATTATTACAGTCTTAATTCCAGATTTTACTCAGCTCAAGCTACACCATCTGTTATGCTGGGATTTGAACCCAGGTCCCCAGAACATTAGTTGGAGATACTCAGCAGATCTGGCAGCATCTATGAAAAGAGAAACACAGTTAAGATTTTGAGCCTGATATGACTCTCCTCCAATTTTTTTCTGTTTTTATTTCAGATTTTCAATGTCCACAATATTTTGCTTTTATTCTCAGGAGCTGAGTAGTGCTAGCAGAAGCAAACTGTGAGCAGTAATTGATGTGGACCTGTTACTTGATAACACTGTCGCCACCTCTTTCTACCACTTTGTTGATGACCAAGAATAGACTGATAGGGTAGTCTTTGCTATGTTGGGTTTGACTTATTTTTCGATGGGACCATACCTGGGCAATTGTCTGCTTTGCCAGGTAAATGACAGTGTTTTGGATCTACTGAAACAGCTTGGTTAGGAATGCGGGTTCTGGAGCATGTATCTACAATATAATTGCTGGATTGAAATCAGGCCTCAAAGCCTTTGCAATATCCAGTGCTTTCAGCCATTTTTAAATTTCAGATGGAATGAATGGAATTGATTGCAGACAGGCACCTACAATATCACAACCCTCAGGAAGATGCCTAAGAACAAGCTGTTTCAGGGGTGCTCTAGATAAAAATGCCTGTTCACTTGTCTATCAGAACCTTAAATAATCCAGGTCAAAAATCACATGACACCAGGTTATAGTCCAATTAGTTTATTTGAAAACACTAGCTTTCGGAGCGCTGCTTCATCACCTAACACCCAGTGAAGGAGCAGCTCTCCAAAAGCAAGTGTTTTTAAATAAACCCATTGGACTATAACCTGGCGTCATGTGATTTTTGACTTTGTCCAACCCAGTCCAACAGCGGTTCCTCCATATCTTAAATAATCGATACAGTGGAACATCCACCTTCAATTTGTGATAGAGCATTTAAGCATTTCTTGTTATCGGAATCCATCTGCCCTGTGGCAAAATATTTAAAGACCTGTGAAATATTAGATACTTCCACTCTGCATTACTGGAATCCATATTTACCATCCAAGGGTTATCAGTGACCAATGGGGTACTGCAAAGATCAATGCTTGGACGCCAGCTATTCACAATATATGTTAATGGATTAGATGAGGGAACTAAATATAGTGTCTCCAAGTTTGCAGATTGGAGAAGTTGGAGTTAACAATGACTAGTGGACTGTTGAAGTCGATAGGCTGGAGCTGAGTAAACTCATCATTTGAACAAAAGTCTGTCCTTTACCTGTTTGTGTGTGTGCCATGGTTTTCAAAAGAGATTAATATTACTGCAATTTACAATGCCTTGCTGCTGTGCAAATTAATGAGTAGACATTTCCAACAACACTGTTAATTTTATCTGTTATTTTCTTAAAGCTTTCACACAGATGTAATGCAGTTTCAGGCACATTGACACAAGATCAGAAGCAGAATTCTGAAGCCAGGTTGATCTAACACCTGACTGCACGAAAGAGAAGATAACTACAACAGTCGTTATTTATTTAATGGCTTCAATGAAGTAAAGCATCCCGGATTATTTTATTATATCATAAAGCAAAATGTGGCACATAGAGTTAGACCGCATGGGAACGGACACTTTGGTCCAACTAGTCCACACCAACTATGGTTGCAAACTAAACTAGTTCCATCTGCCTGCATTTGACCCATATCTCTTTAAACCTTTCCTAATCATGTACTTATCCAAATGTCTTTTAAATGTTGTAACTGTGCCTGTATCCATCACTTCCTCTGACAGTTCATTCCACACGCTAAGCACTCTCTGCGTAAAAAAGTTGCTCCTCTGTCCTTTTTACATCTTTCCCTTTTACCTTAAAAATATGCCCCCTAGTTTTGAACTCCCCCACTCCCCCCATTCACCTTTTCTATGCCTATTCTGATTTTATAAACCTTTTTTGGTCACCCCCTCTAACCTCTGACGCTGCAGTGAAAGAAGTCCCAGCCTATCTAGCCTACTTTGAGAACTCAAACCCTCCATTTCTGGCAACATCCTGGTAAATCTTTTCTGAATCCTCTCTAGTTTAATAATAATCTTCCTATAACAGGGTGACCAGAACTAGACACAGTACTGTAGAAGAGGTCTCATCTATGTCCTGTACAACCTCAGCATGACTTCCCAACCCCATACGCAATGATCTGAGTAGTGAAAATAAGCATGCTTAATGCCTTCTTAACCACTCTGTTTACCTGTGGCACAAATTTCAAAGTATTATATATCTGAACCCCTAGGTCTCTCTGTTCTACAACACTATGCAGAGCCCACCCATTAACTGTATAAACTCTGCCCTTGTTTGTTTTACCAAAATGCCATACCTCATATTTATCCAAATTAAACTCCATCTGCCATGAGCTACAGAGTCCAGATTTAGAGGTGTGCAGATATCTCTGACAGCTATGGTGCTGAAAGTGATTTCAGAGATAAAGGTGGGGGAAGGGGAAGCAAGACAATAGAAGGAATTGAAAACAAGATGAGAGTTCTGGGATTAATATGCTGCTTGATCAGAGCAAATGCAGTTAAACATGCACAGCTTTGGAGAGAGAAGGGAATTGGTGTGAGCTAAAATGTGGGCAGCAAGGTTTTAGATGACCCCAATCTTATAGAAAAGGGTAGAAAGTGGGAGACCACCAGTGATATTAATTGGAATAAACAACTCTAGAGGTAATAAAAACATAAATAATGCCGAAGTCAAGTAATGTTGTCGAAGAAATGGAAATAAGTGGTCTTAGTGATGCTATTATTATAAAATTAAAAATACACCTTTGTTAACAAAGCTACCCCACCTCGTTTTCCTTTTTGCCTATTTTTCCCGTAATGCTGAATGCCCTTGAATATTGAGTTCCCAGTCTTGGTCACCTTGCATCCATGTGTCTAGAATAGTAACCAAGTGATATTAATTTTCTTCTATTTTTGCCATCAAGTCATCTATCTTGTTCCAAATACTGCATGCATGCAGGTAGAATGAAACATAAGCTTTGATATTTTTCCGATTATTACTTTATCTGATTCTAATTTCTGCTGCATTCTTCTCTTTATATTTCCTACGCCATCCATCACACTTTGATTATTGTTTGGCTCTCCATTTGCCTATGGTACATTAGCAACTCCCCAATCCATAGAGATCCTTAAACAGCTCCTGTGGATTGGAAGGCAGTTAATGTTCCCCGACTATTTAAAAAAGAGGTAAAGAGAAATGAGGGAATTAGCCTAACATTGGTAGTTGGGAAAATGCTAGAATTAATTTTAAAGGATATAATAGCACAGCACTTGGAAAACAGTGATAGGTTTGGATAAAATCAGCATGGGTTTTTGAAAGGGAAATTGTGCTTGATAGATTTATTGGAAGTTTTCAAGGATGTAACCAGTAGAATAGATGACTGATTCAGTGGATGCGGTTCACTTTGACTTTCAGAAGGCATTTGATAAAATCCAGCATTAGAGATAAACATGTGAAATTAAAGCTCACGGGACAAGGGGTGATGTACTGACATGGACAGAGAACTGGTTGGCACACAGGAAACAAAGATTAGGAATAAATGGATCATTTTCTGATTGACAGTCACTAATCAGATCAATGCTTTGACCCCAGCTATTCACAAGATATATTAATGATTTGGATGAGGGAACTAATGTAGTATCTCCAGGTTTACAGATTGGAGAAATTGGAGTTAACAACCACCAGTGGATTGTTGCAGCTGAGTAAACTGACGACCCCAGTAAAAGCTGTTAGATAATCTTGCTTCTGGTGCTTAGGCCAACATTGGGCACAGAATTCCACAGTGTGAACAGAACGTGACAGATACAAGAATAATGGTCATCTCATCAAACATGTTGGAAGAAGGTAAGTCATTGCTAATTGTGTTGAGCAGCAGCAGCAGCAGGTTGATGAGGAGTCAGTTAAGATCTATATGATAAGAAGCACAATTATGACCAACGAGACTTCATAGTGCAACACAGTCCAAGTAACATTGGAGGCCCAGTGGACATAGAGTTTGACATAAGGGCATCAGTAAACATTATTCCTAAGGTGCTACATTGTGAAAATTTGAGTCACAACCAACTGGAAAAATCATGCAAATAATTAAGATGTTATTTATATAAGAGAGAAAATCCCGATAATCAGAAGAGTGATGGATCCAGTTACTTAAAAAGAGCAAAGAGCAAAATTATGTATTATTTTAATGAAGGGTCAAAATCAACCTTGCTCAGAAGAAACTGGTACAAACACTACAGTTAAATTGAAACAAGAATTTTTGCATACAAGAGAAATTCGCAACATAAGATAATGTGATTCCAAATAAACCGGGTGTTTTGTAAAACTGGTCACCCTCATCTCAAGGATATAAGGCCAACATACAGATTCAGAAGAACATAGAACATAGAAAAGTACAGCACAGAACAGGCCCCTAGACCCACGATGTTGTGCTGAGACTTACATCAAAAGGTTCTTCATCCTCAAAGGGGTTCAGGAGGCGGAGAAAACTGTCCCAGCTCCAGGAAAGTATGCAGAACCTGCTCCTGCTGCAGACGATGGGAGTGAATGTCACGGAGGACCTCAAGGAGGTGAAGGGCCAGCAAGCCTCGCTCTTTGCTTCGGAGGCCTCCAAGGTAATCTTCCCGTCCAGGGTCCACTCAGTGGAGCAGGACGAGGCGTGCTCATGTTTCTTCTTCCAGAAGGTGCACAAAGAGAGCTCCGTGCTCAGCAGCCTGAAGGAAGAAGATGGCTCGATAACGTCATCTCAGGCTGACGTCATGAGGATCAGTAAATCCTTCTATGCCAGTCTGTATGACGCGAAACCGACCGACAGCACGGCCTCCCAGTCGTTCCTGTCCTCTATCACGGAGGTCTTAGACGACAGAACACGCGAGAGGCTGGACCAGCCGCTATCTCTGGACGAGCTGACCAAGGCCCTCAAGACCTTCGAAAAGAATAAAACTCCCGGAAGCGACGGCTTACCGGTCGAGCTCTATTCCGTTCTGTGGGACTTGATTGACCAGGACCTGCTGGAGGTGTATGTCAGTATGCTTCGGGCAGGTACCATGAATGAATCCATGAGGAAAGGCATCATCACCCTCATCTACAAGCGGAAGGGGGAGAGGGAGGAACTCAAAAATTGGAGACCAATCTCACTGTTGAATGCGGATTACAAAATTCTGTCAAAGGTAATCGCCAACCGGGTCAGGTCTGCTCTGGGGTCGGTGATTCACCCTGACCAAACCTGTGCTGTGCCGGGCAGGAAGATCGCTGAGAGTCTCGCACTCCTCAGGGATACGATCGCCTATGTGCAGGACAGAGGGTTGATCACCTGCCTGATCAGCCTGGACCAGGAGAAAGCCTTTGACAGGATATCACACAGGTATATGAGAGATGTTCTCTCCAAAATGGGCTTTGGGGAGGGAATCTGCAATTGGATCAGACTGCTCTACACCAACATTGTCAGTGCAGTCTCAATCAATGGGTGGGAATCAGATAGCTTCTCAGTCAGATCTGGAGTCAGGCAGGGCAGCTCTCTCTCTCCTGCCTTGTTTGTGTGCTGCATAGAGCCATTTGCCGAGTCCATCAGGAAGGATGTGAGCCTGAGAGGGGTGACTATTCCTGGCAGCGGGGGCCTGCAGGTTAAGGCCTCCCTGTACATGGATGACGTCGCCATTTTCTGCTCAGATCCGCTGTCCGTGCGCAGACTCATGTGCATATGTGACCAGTTCAAATGGGCCTCGGGGGCCAAGGTAAACTGATGCAAGAGCGAGGCCATGTTCTTCGGGAACTGGGCCGACCAATCCTCAATCCCCTTCACTGTCAGGACCGACCACCTGAAGATGCTGGGTATTTGGTTCGGGGGGGCTGGGGCGTGCACCAAGTCTTGGGAGAAGCGTATCAGCAAAGTGAGTGAAACTGGGCAGATGGAAGCTATGGTCGCTCTCCATCACGGGAAAAAACCTGGTCATCAGGTGTGAGGCACTGTTATTGCTGTTATACGTGGCACAGGTCTGGTCTATCCCCAGAACCTGTGCCACTGCAGTCACCCGGGCCATCTTCCAGTTTATATGGAGGTCAAAGATGGACCGGGTCTGAAGGGACTCGCTGTACAAAGATCTGGGCAACGGGGGAAAAAATACACCCAATGCCACCCTCACCCTGATGGCCATCTTTGTGTGTGGCTGCACCAAGCTGTGCGTGGATCCTCGGTACGCAAACACCAAGTGTCACTACGTACTGAGGTTCTACCTGTCCCTGGAGTTGCGAAGGATGGGCCTGGCCTCGCTGCTGTGGAACACTCCGAGTAGTTGGACCGTTCCATATCACCTGTCCTTCGTGGAGAAGTTTATGAAGAAAAACGCCTTTGACCTCAAGTCCATCAGGAAGTGGTCGGGAAAAGGAGAGGGCGGATCCTATCGAGCAGTTCACTGAGCAGACTGTCAAAGCCATTTGGCAGAATGCCTCATCGCTAGAACTTTCCAACAAGCACCAAGACATGGCTTGGCTGGTGGTGAGAAGGACAAACATCAACTGTGCCTGGAGGATCATCAACTCGGTGAAGGACACTCTCTGGGCGGTCCGAAGCCTGCTGATCTTCCAGCTGAAGGAGTTGACCCCGATGGAATGTGCCAGTCTGCAACACTCAAAGGTCCAGGACTACGTGTTGAGGGACGCGCTGAAGCTTGGGGCAGCTGCCGCCAAGGCGCGGTGGGGAAAGACCACCGTGTAACATCTGCCTGTCTGAGAAGAACAGGGGGCCCACGCAGTCATTTGGGCTCTGCTGACACCTCAGCTAAAAATGTAATTGTACAGACCTGTAAATAGGAATGATTACTCTGTTTTCCTGTAAATGTAAATGGAATGTTTACATATGTATGGCATGTCCAACTGTACAGACCATTAAAGTATTTTATGAATAAAGTATATTTTTGAAATAAAAAAAAATGTTGTGCTGAGTCTTAATCCTAATGTAAAATATAGTAACTTAACGTAAGCACCCTTCAACTCACTGCTATCTATGTGCATGTCTAGCAGTCGCTTAAATGTCCCCAATGACTTCGCTTCCACCACCTCAACTGGCAATGCATTCCATGCATTCGCAACTCTCTGCATAAAGAACCTATGTCTGACGTCTCCTTTATACCTTCCTCCTAATATCTTCAAACTATGACTTCTCGTTCCAGTCAATCCTGCCCTGGAGAAAGTCTCTGGCTATTTTGTACACCTCGATCAGGTCTCCTCTCTTCCTCCTTCTCTCCAAAGAGAAAAGTCCGAGCTTATTCAACCTCTCTTCATACGGCAAGCCGTCCAGTCCAGGCAGCATCCTGGTAAATCTTCTTTGCACTCTCTCCAAAGCCTCTGTATCTTTCCTGTAGTAGGGCGACCAGAACTGGACACAATACTCCAAGTGTGGTCTCACAGGGACTTGTAGAGCTGCAGCAAAACCTCGCGGCTCTTAAACTCAATACCCCTGTTAATGAAAACCATATACGTTCTTAACAACCCTATCCACTTGGGTGGCAACTTTGAGAGATCTATGTACTTGCACACCCAGACCCCTCAGTTTCTCCACCCTGCCAAGAATCCTGTCTTTAATCCTATATTCAGCATTCAAGTTTGACCTTCCAAAAGCATCACTTCGCATTTATCCAGGTTGAACTCCATCTGCCATTTCTCAGCCCAGCTCTGCATTCTGTCTATGTCGCGCTGCAGCCTGTACTATCGACGACACCTCCAACCTTTGTGTCATCTGCAAATTTACTAACCCACCCCTCAACCTCCTCATCCAAGTCATTTATAAGGCCAAAGAAGGCCAAACCAGTTTGCTGCTGCCTTTTCTCAGTGTTCAATGCTCTGAGAAAGATTATAGAGCAAGAGCCCAGAAGACGGTGGCACAGTGGTTAGCACTTCTGTGGGCGGGACAGTGGCACAGTGGTTAGCACTTCTGCCTCACAGTGCCAGAGACCCGGGTTCAATTCCCACCTCAGGCGAATGACTGTGTGGAGTTTGCACATTCTCCCCGTGTCTGCGTGGGTTTCCTCCGGGTGCTCCCACAGTCCAAAAATGTGCAGGTTAGGTGAATTGGCCACGCTAAATTGCCTGTAGTGTTAGATGCAGGGGTAAATGTAGGGGAATGGGTATGGGTGGGTTGTGCTTCGGCGGGTCGGTGTGGACTTGTTGGGCTGAAGGGCCTGTTTCCACACTAAGTAATCTAATCTAAGTAATCTAATCTAATCTAAAAAGACTGGAGAACAAAGAACATTATTGCAACATTGTAGTACTAAAGGTAAACAGTAATGTATGGCTATGTGGGAACAATAAAATAATAATAACTTAGGTACTAGAATATAATCCACCTGATATTTTACTAAACATCATGGATCTGTGCACTACATTATCAGGAGGCCAGAAGTTTTGAAAATCAGATTTAAACTGGAGCAGAAACAAGAAGAGGAAATATTTAGCCTAAGAACAATTTTGGATAAATCTATGGAAGGCAGGCTATTCGCAGTGACCTACATCATAGCCACCATGGAGGGAGTGTAGAGGGCCCTAGTGGGCATCAGTAGTGTAATGCAAGGATGAAAATTGGAGACAAGGTGCGACGCAGTGATTTTCTAAATGTGGGAAATAGTTGGAGATGTGCTGTTGGCACAGTATAAGGTTACACCAGCACCACTCCCCACCTCTTCCTCCACTACATTGATGACTGCATCGGTGACACCTCGTGCTCCTGCGAGGAGGTTGAGCAATTCATCAACTTCACCAACACATTCCATCCTGACCTTAAATTTACCTGGACCATCTCTGACACCTTCCTCCCCTTCCTGGACCTCTCCATCTCCATTAATGACGACCGACTTGACACTGACATTTTTTACAAACCGACCGACTCCCACAGCTACCTGGAATACAATTCTTCCCACCATACCTCCTGCAAAAATGCCATCCCGTATTCCCAATTCCTCCACCTCCACTGTATCTGCTCCCAGGAGGACCAGTTCCACCACAGAACACACCAGATGGCCTCCTTCTTTAGAGACCGCAATTTCCCTTCCCACATGGTTAAAGATGTCCTCCAACACATCTCGTCCACATCCTGCACCTCCGCCCTCAAACCCCACCCCTCCAACCGTAACAAGGTCAGAACCCCCCCTGGTGCTCACCTTCCACCCTCCCAACCTTCACATAAACCACATCATCTGATGACATCAGCCACCTCCAAACGGACCCCACCACCAGGGATATATTTCCCTCCCCACCCAATTCCGCTTTCTGCAAAGACCGTTCCCTCTGTTGGGATCAGGTCCACGCCCCCCAACAACCCACCCTCCCTTCCTGGCACCCTCCCCTGCCACCGCAGGAATTGCAAAACCTGCGCCCACACCTCCTCCCTCACCTCCATCCAAAGGAGCCTTCCACATCCATCAACGTTTTACCTGCACATCCACCAATATCATTTATCATATCTGTTACTCCCGATGCGGTCTCCTCAACATTGGTGAGACTGGGCGCCTCCTGGCAGAACGCTTTAGGGAACATCTCTGGGACACCCGCACCAATCAACCCCACCGCCCTGTGGCCCAACATTTCAACTCCCCCTCCCACTCAGCCGAGGATATGCAAGTCCTGGGTCTCCCTCCACCGCCGCTCCCTCACCATCCAATGCCTGGAGGAAGAACGCCTCATCTTCCGCCTCAGAACACTTCAACCCCAGGGCATCAATGTGGACTTCACCAGTTTCCTCATTTCCCCTTCCCCCACCTCACCCCAGCTTCAACCTTCTAGCTCAGCGCCGTCCCCATGACCTGTCCTACCTGCCTATCTTCCTTTCCACCTATCCACTCCACCCTCCTCTCTGACCTTTCACTTCCATCCCCACCCCCATTCACCTATTGTGCTCTATGCTACTTTCTCCCCAGCCCCAACCACACCTCATTAATCTCTCCACTCTGCAGGCACCCTGCCTCTATTCCAGATGAAGGGCTTTTGCCTGAAATGTTGATTTTCCTCCTCCTCGGATGCTGCCTGACCTGCTGTGCTTTTCCAGCACCACTCTAATCTAGACTCAGTACAAGGTACAACAGGACATGGAGGGTCCAAGGGGGAGGGGTTACCTGGTAAAAAGGCAGAGGTGAATCCTCACTAAGTGTGCTCTCTGCATAACTAGCTATTCACTAGACACTAACTGCAACAGGAAAATGGCTGGGATATTGCATGTGTTCAGCAAAATCAGTATCAGTTTGCTGTACAAAAGTGAGGGATCCATGTTTTTAGTAGGCGAGGCCAGGAAGGGGCAAGTACATGAAGCAACATTTTGCAAACTCCAGCATTATATTATTTCCAATCCTTTCATTGTCCATTTGCAATGCATGCAGAATAGACGAGCTTAGGATTCAAATCCTGGTCTAAGGTGATTTGCATGTGTCACTTGTCCTTGCAAATTGAACCGTGGCATCTCAGTGATGCTATCAACAGTGGTAATGACTTAAAAAGATGAAAACACCACAGGTTATTTGGTGGGGGCGGGAGTACAGCTATTTCATTATATGCGATAACACTTGTGGATGTAGCAAAGTAAGGACAAAAAGAAAATTAAAACAAATAAATAAATAAAAAGAGACAAATGCTAGCCGAAAGCAAACCAGAAGTTGTGAAACTTCCAAGGGCACTGTAGGAGGTCAAGACTGGGTTCAAGTCTTACTTCAGAGCTTAAAAAATCGTGCCTGATACTCTAGTGTAATACTGAGGGAGTGCTGCACTAATGGGAGGAACAGTCTTTTAGCTAATGCATGAAATCAATGCCCTGCTTAGGTGGATATATAATATCTCAAAGCATTATTCAAAGAAGGGAAGCAAGTTATTCCAGTATCCTAGCCAATAATTATTCTTCAGTCAACATCACCAAAACAGTTTACCTGGTCATTTCCACATTGTACCTATCGGAATTTGTTGTGCACAAATTAGTTGCTGTGCTTCATACCTTATAACAGTGGCTACACTTTCGAATGACTTAATTAGCTCTAAAGTACTTTGAGACATCCAGTGGTCAAGAAAAGCATTACATAAATGCTAATCTTTCTCTTGAAGGACAAAAGCAGCAGTTACATGGAAACATCATCAACCGCTATTTCATGTCCAAGTCATGTACCCCCTAATGAAGCTTTTACTGTAGCCCGGCCAACATCACAGACTCCTTCCCTAACAGTGCTGTGGAACACCTTACCTCACAAACATGGTTCAAGAAGGCAGTAACTGAAACTTTCCAAAGGTTCAGTCCTTCCTGTAGGTACTTCTACCATGACAACTGCAGTAATGGAATTTGACAGTCCACTGTTTTGCACCATCCCTGCACATCTGCTGTAGCTCATCTCCATAGCTCTGTGATGTCATTCATTCACTCGCCTGGCATGACTTATCTTTCTGCTGCCCTTCACTTTGCCTCTGGAAGAGATTGCTGCAATTTTTCAGCTCTGATCAAATATCTAATGTACTGACATTTTCTTTTCTTAGCTTCACTTTTTAAGAGTTCTTTTTGCTGTTGCAATTCAAACGCATTGTAGACTTATCTTGTAGTCTATATGTGGAATTTTAAAATCACATCTTAACATCCACATCTCTATTTTCTTCCATAGGTTATTATTTATTGGTCAGCTTTCTGAGACCCAAAAAAGTCAATAGAGTTTGACTTCTTATTTATATTTTGTTTCTTCAGGCTTGAGTTTTCTTGCTGTTAGCAAATCCTTCATCTTCATAGACATGTGGTTATCTCTATCCATCTCACTTTAGCATCATATCTACCATATTTTGTTAACCTTTCCAAAATAACAGCCAACCAGTTACATCTTCATTCTATAACTTCTTGCTGTAACATTTTTGTCTTTGTGTGTTCATATTTAATCCATATTCTAAACTTCTGCCTTTTTCCTGATGTACAGTAGTTTGTCGAGCTTCTTCTAATTCTGAAAGAAGTACTGCATCATCAGCTTTCTGCAAACTTGCTATGTTCTTGACTCCAACATCTACCTCAGTAACTACCTCTGAATATTTTGTATATAGATTGAATAGCTTTGGCAAAGGTGGATAGCATTGTGGCACTTCTCTCTTCACTTAAAACAAAGTTGTGTGTCCATCTCCTAGCCTCAATGCTTTCTATTTAACCTCAATATAGGTTCTGGAAATATATCACATCTTTACTGCCAATGTTATATTTCAGCAACACATATCTAAGCTTTAGATTATGAACATGATGAAGCGTTCTTTTCAAATTCTTTTAAGCATGTGTAAATATTCTTGTTTACTTCCAGATATTTATTCAAAATTGTTCTTAGGTTAGTTATTCCTTCTCTTTTTTCCTAGTCCAGGTCTAAATCCAAATTTTGTTTCACCAATCTCTGCTTCCAATGTGTTAATATTCTCTTCTATTATGATTTTCAAAATCACTTTAATGAAATTGCTCATTAAGCTCATTGTTCTACAATGATTGTACTGCATTGCTTTAGAATTCATCGATACCTTAAGGAATAATGAATGCCTCTTGTCACTTGCCAGGCATGTTTTGGTATATATTTATTCACAATTTCTGTTTGAATCTCTGAGGGCTTTTAGATTGGCTGCTATTATTTTGTCAGCACCTGGAACCTTTCCTGTTTTGATTGATTTCAAAGCATTCTTCACTTCTGACATCACAACGTTTGGTCTGCTGTGGGTCATAGTTCAATTCATTTCTATGTTCTTATATATTTATACATTATGCTACAACTTTGTTTTCAAATAATGAGGGGGTGGGTAATACATGCAAGCCTTCCCCAAGACAAAAAAACTTAAAAATAAATAGACACCAAAATCATAAAATCCTGATAGTTCAATTTACTTCTCAAAGCTATATTAAAAATTCTGAAAAAGTCCTTGAAATTGTTATTTTTGTTATTGTGGGATTTCCATCCTGAAAGTTTTTTTAATGAAAATGATTTCTGCTTTTCTCTCTTCTGACTAGACTCAGATGTTGATCATTAAATATATAATTTACCAACGCCCCCGATAATACCACAGTTTGAGTATTCACATCTCCCACAGTTCTGGCATGTAGTTTTCAGTACATTGCCCTCGCAGTCAGATATTTGCTTCTCAAACATTAAATAAATCAAGAAAGGAAGCACCAGGCCCATCAAACACCCATACACTGCTAGAATTCAACCAAATATCACAATGAGTGGTCTCTTTCTGAACACAACAAACATTGCATATCTACTGACAGAGATAACAGGAAATAAATCAGACCTTTCACTGACTATGAAAATAAATGTTCCCACAATGTGCTTCAAGCTGAATTCAGGCAATGACTTTTCAAAAACTATTTGTCATCCATTGATGTACATTCTTCAAGATATGTAGCACAAAAAAATGATGAAATTTAGAACATTTCAAATTAATATTCTAAATCAAAATCCCTTGAGAATGGAAGTCAGTTTTCAAGGAGAGTTACACAGCATGAAAATATATTTCAATATTTTAGCTACAATAGAAAGTTATTGCAATAATTCAATATAGATCAGCTATTAATCATTCTTTAATTTAATTATTTTTAATCCAAAACTGCAATGACCTGCAACCTCAATCAGGAGAAAGTGAGGACTGTAGAAAGTCGAAGAGTGTGGTGCTGGAAAAGTCACAGCCTGTCAGGCAGCATCCAAAGAGCAGGAAAATCGATGTTTCAGGTATGATTGTTTCATTAGGATTGAGCTTCATTCCTGATGAAGGACTTAAGCCCAAAATGATAATTCTCCTGCTCCTCAGATGCTGCCTGATCGGCCGTGCTTTTCCAGAACCACACTCTTCAACTGCAACCTCAATCACCTAGGAGGACAAGGGCTGCAGATCCATGTGAACACTACCAACTTTCATATTCCCCTCAAATCATGTAGTACCTTGACTTGGAATTATATTGATGTGGAGGTGCCGGTGTTGGACTGAGATGGACAAAGTAGAAGTTACAAGCCAACAGGTTACATTCCAACAGCTTTATTTGAAATCACAAGCTTTTGGAACCTAGCCCCTTCTGGGTTACACTCCAAAAGTTTGTGAGTTCAGATAAACCTGTTGGACTATAACCTGGTGTCGCCTGGCTTCTGACTTGAAATTATGTTGCTATTGCTTCATTGCCACTGAGAATTGTTCACAACAGAACCACAGGTCTATAAGCACCAGTGAGAAGCAGCAGATCAAGAAGGAGGCTCACCACCATCTTCCCAAGGGCAATCAGGGATGGGCAACAAATATTGGCCTAACTACCGATGCCCACACCCAATAGAAAAGCATGTAAGAAGGTTATTGTAGATCCCCAGCCCGAGGGTGTGAAGAAATATCCTCCACTCTTCTGGAGACCAAAAGGTCTTAAGAAAAACAACTTCCCTCCTTTTGGCGAGAGGGGGCAAAGGGAAGGCTTGGGGAGCAGGGGGGCACGGCGTTGGTGGTGGTTGGTTATAGATGGAGTTAGTGTGAGAGAGAAAGTAAGCATTGATTTCTTATCATGGCAAGTACTACTTCCACAGTGAAGAACAAAAAAAACATACTTAGTCTGGTATCTACTTGTGAGAGAAAGTGAGGACTGCAGATGCTGGAGATCAGAGCTGAAAATGTGTTGCTGGAAAAGCGCAGCAGGTCAGGCAGCATCCAAGGAACAGGAGAATCGACGTTTCAGGCATAAGCCCTTCTTCAGGAAGGTTTTTCTTAAAACCTTTGGGTCTCCAGAAGAGAGTAGGATATTTCTTCACATCCTCGGGCTGGGGATCTACAATAACCTTCTTGCATGCTTTTCTACTGGGTGTGGGCATCAGTAGTTAGGCCAATATTTGTTGCCCATCCCTGATTGCCCTTGGGAAGATGGTGGTGAGCCTCCTTCTTGATCTGCTGCTTCTCACTGGTGCTTATGCCTGAAGAAGGACTTATGCCCGAAACGTCGATTCTCCTGTTCCTTGGATGCTGCCTGATCTGCTGCACTTTTCCAGCAACACGTTTTCAGCGCTGGTATCTACTTGTGTCTACTTCTCACTGTGCCAGCATTTATTTCATAAAATTCTTAATAGAAACGTTTCTATTGCCCATATTTATCCCTAAGTAACGGTAATCTATTGTAACTCATTTTAATCTATGACATGCAATCTACAGAAGTTTGCATTGTACCATTCTAACCTGTCATAAGTACCGACAGAGAGGGACACAGTTTATAACTTTGGCTGTGCCAGATAGATCTTGTGTGGGGTATCACAAGTTATAAATCTGGCTGTGTTGTGCTAACCAGACTATTAGTCTTCAATATGATGGGTGGGTTGAGTGATTACTTTCATAACAATAATGTGTATCTGTGAAGTGTCTATGTATTCAGGTAGACAACTGGACAGTTTTACAACATGGTGCTATAGCAAGTACGTCAGAAATTATATGATAAATGCTGTAAGACTTGATAATAATTTTATCACCAGTCAACTTGATTTTCAATTTACACCCTCTTCCTTTGTTTTCATCCTCTATTGACATGCCCTCTCACTAAATTTTTCAATTCACTGTCAAATGGCAAGTAACTCTAGATAGTTTTTACGCAGCTATGATATATTTCTGGCTTGTTTTCTGGTTTCCTTCATTATTGCACATTAGCTTGGATGGCTGGCTTGTAATGTAGTGTGTTGCCAACAGCGTGGGTTCAGTTCCACACCAGCTGAGTTTGACTTGAAGGACTGTCCTCTTTAACCTCTCCCCTTGCCTGAAGTATGGTGATCATCAGGTTAAACCACCACCCATCATCTCTCTCTAATGGTCTAATAGGACTATAGCAACTTGACCTTTCATTAACATTATTGCAGACTGACCATAGTGAGGGCTGGTTTTCTAATGGCATTGTCAGAACACAATAACTAGGACACATGTCTCAGATAAAACTTTTAAATAAATCAAAGTGAAGGATGCCTAAGGCAATTCTGAAAAATTAAAAGATCAATGGTCTCCGGTCAGGAAAATGGGGGAATGACAACATCCTATAGTATTAAAAAGGATAACTTGTTTTCTTTCTTTTTTAGATTAGATTACTTACAGTGTGGAAACAGGCCCTTCAGCCCAACAAGCCACACCGACCCGCCAAAGCGCAACCCACCCATACCCCTACATTTACCCCTTACCTAACACTACGGGCAATTTAGCATGGGCAATTCACCTGACCTGCACATCTTTGGACTGTGGGAGGAAACCGGAGCACCCGGAGGAAACCCACACAGACACGGGGAGAACGTGCAAACTCCACACAGTCAGTCGCCTGAGGCGGGAATTGAACCCAGGTCTCTGGCGCTGTGAGGCAGCAGTGCTAACCACTGTGCCACCGTGCCGCCCACTACTACAATAAGTACAGAAAAGTATGGCAATAATCAGCAAATGAGGCAGCAGCTGTGAGTAGAAACATGAAATGAACATTTCAGGCCCTTAATCAGAAGGGGATGGTGAGTGACAAGGTAAAAGGCAAGAGATGTAATGATAATGGTGTCAGAATTAAAGAGTTAAACTCAGTGCAGGACACCAGGATGCAGAATCAGTTTGAGGTGAAAAAAATGATAAAGGCAAGAAGTCACAAGTATGAGTGCTGTACAGAACCTCCTAACAGCAACAGTAGAGTAAACATAAGTGGTGAAATAATAAGAGCTTGTCAAAAAGATACCATGACTATAATGTGCATTTTAATCTTTACATAGGCTGGAAAAATCAGTTGCCTAAAAACAGGCGAGGTATCATTGAATGCGTTTGGAATGTTTCTTAGACAGAATATTTTGGATCCAACCAGAAAGAAGGTTTTACTATGTGTAACAAAATCGAATTAATTAATAACCTACCTCAAAGTAAAGGCACCCCTAAGCAGTGGTGATCATAATATGATTTAATTTTACTTTCAATTTGGGGGTGAGAAGAATGGGACCACAATTCACATTTTCAACTTACATAAATGATATACCTACATATGAAGGAATTAGGCAAGTTATCATTTGCCACAAGGGAAATTGAATAGAAATGTAGGGAGTATATGCTTCAGTTGTACAGGGCAATGATGTGACTATATCTGGAGTATTAATGCAGAGTATTGATCTCCTCATTTCAAGAAGAATGTAAATGCATTGGAAGCAGTTTAGGGAAGGTTTACTACTCTAATCCCTGGAATGCATATGTTGTCTCATGAAGAAAGGTTGGATGAGCTAGGTTTACGTCCAAAATTCAAAAGAATATGAAACAACTTATTTGAACCATATAAATCCTGAGAGGTCTTAGCAGATGGGTATGGAAAAAAAATGTTTCCTCTTCTGTTAGAATCTAGAACTAATGGATCATTGTTTAAAAGTAGGTGTTGCCCATTTAAGACAGAGATAAAGAGAGTTTTTGTTTCTCTCACTGAGAGCTGTGAGCCTGTGAATTTTCATCCTCAAAAGGCAGTGGGAGCAGAGACTTTGAATATTTTTAAGGCAGTGATAAATACTTGATAAGCAAGGCAGTGAAAGCATAGTGGGAATTGACAGATTGTTGAGTACTGAAGTCGAGAGTGTGATGCTTCATCAAGAAAGGCTTTTGTCCAAAACGTCGATTCTCCTGCTCCTTGGATGCTGCCTGACCTGCTGTGCTTTTCTAGCACCACACCCTCGACTTGAATCTCCACCTTCTGCTGTCCTCACTTTTGCCTTGTTGAGTACTGAAGTCAACCATGATCTTACTGAATGGTGGACCAGGCTCGACGGGCTGGGTAGTCTGCTCCTGCTTCCAATACCTATGTGCTTACATTTGAGACATTCAATAACAAAAGGGTTGATGGTGCAAGGTGAAAGGGAATGACAGTGGGACATGAACCAAAAGGTGGGTCTAAAGAGGTAAAGGTGTAAATGGCAACAGCAGCATCATTGACAACTTTATGTGAAAAATTGAAGCACTGCTTACAATGTGAAGTTGTTGAATCCAGCATAAAGTTTGGAGCAGTGCAAAACACCTAAACAGAAAATGAACAGCATTTCCTTGGGCTTCCCTGGAGTTCCTTAAGCTTCATCAGATAGCTGAGTACATAGGCGCCAGAGTGGGATCTGGACTCTGACCCAGGTGTATCTTCTAATGTTTCCTTGAACATGTATTTTTAAAAAGAACTTTGTAAGATGGCAAGTACTCAATGCATTTTGTCAAGAACCAGAAAAGTATATTTGTTCTGCAGGAGCTTATCCCTTCAGTAGGCAAAAGTGAGGACTGCAGATGCTGGAGATCAGAATCGAGTGTGTGGTGCTGGAAAAGCACCGCTGGTCAGGCAGCATCCGAGCAGCAGGAGAATCGACATTCCTGATGAAGGCCTTTTGCCCGAAATGTTGATTCTCCTGCTCCTTGTATACTGCCTGACCTGCTGTGCTTTACCAGCACCACACTGACCTGTTGTGCTTTACCAGCACCACACTCTCAACTTATTCCTTCAGTATCCTATTTCAACTGAATTTTGACTCCAGTATTTTAATGGTCAGATTAATCAAAATATCTATGCTTACAGATCTTGCTGGGCCAGCTGACTCCTGCAATAAGACAACCTGCTCTGACAGTGCTGCTCTTCAGCTGGTCCTGTGAAGACGGACAGCAAACCATGGTGGCTGTCTTTTCTAATTTTCTTATCGACTTTGAAAACTCAGTGAAGTGAAAAATTGAAGCTCCTCCTGCCCCATGTTTTTGCATGGGCACATTGAGGTCCTACATGCCAGCAAATATGAATATAAAAAGTGTAAAAAAAGAGAGCATTGTTTACTTTTGAGGGAACTTATTTTTGATTTGGATTATTACAAAATGCTTTGCTGAGAATTACTAGCATTAGTAGCACTATAAATGAAAAGGAACCTAAATTGTGTGTGTGTGTTTTTTTTTAACATTTCCTTCCACTACATTACACAATTTAACTAATTCCAAAAGAAAAATTGTATTGAGTTATAAACTCATTTAACATGACATATTTTCAAAATGAAAATCAACATATTATTTCTGCTTTTATTGTCTTGTTTCCTAATTTCACCACAGATATTTCACTTTCAGTGATGAGTGAGAAAGTAAACTGCAATTCCCTGCTGTTTGCAAGATACACCCTGCAGAGCTGGTAAATCTCACTAGCTATCCCACTGTGCTTATATAATTTAACCCTATTTGCATAGTATTATCTGGTATTGTTCAGTGACACTTTTAACACATTAACTTCAGTTGCTTGAACACACCCCTACTTGTGTGTACTTGAAGAATGACAGGACTTAAACCACTACAGAGAACTCACACAGATCTGTCAGTTATCCATACCTTTAAAACTTGTCTTTATCTTTAACTGTTTGAATGACATCCTTATAATTATTATGAGAGATTTACTATCAATCTATTCTAATTTGAAAATGTACCAGACAACATCACGGCTTAGAGTTTGAAGATTCTAGACAAAAATCCTGTTGCACAATGGATTGATGTCCTAATAGACTAGCCAGTGTCTGCTGACGTCCAGCATCACTTACAACTGTGCATGTGTGCCAATTTGAAAACACCACATTATCGTGTGGAATTCCAAGAACACTACACCGAGGGTGTGGGAGAGAGTGAGGGTGATGAAGGGGGGAGGTTAAATGGGGGATGATGATTGGGACCATACTCACTTACTTCCCCCAATCCATTCACAGTCCTACATCTATCCATCCCCCATTACTGTCCTCAGCTCAGATGTAACCATGCCAAGCCTCGGGCCTCACTCCCTTGCATTAGTTAGTCATTGTGTCTATTTGATTGCAGCCATTTTTATATACTGCTCATCCAGTCAACTTCCTTTAACCCTCCCCACATTTGATGTTCTCAGATTGTCAAGAATTGCCAAATGATCAGCTAATCAAGGTAAAAGTTGAGAGCAATGGCTGACTTCCAAAATACCTAATATTTGACCGTTCACTTGCAGCGAACATTCCACATGCCTTATGGAGTCACAGACCCATACAGCACAGAAACAGACTCACCTGCATGTGATGAGTTTGTGAGCTTGACTGGTTATAGACAGACCAAGGGAAAAGGTCAGCTGGGTACTAACCCCTCAGTGGGTGACCTATCCCAGCGATCACGTTAGAGGTTGGGAAGGCCCACTTTAGCAACCAGGGTAAATCTCACCATCCACAAGACACTGCTTGTGCCTCACAACTATTAACAAAATTGATTTATATTGTTGAATGATGTGGCAGGAATTCTAATTGGCAAAGTCAATCAATGCATGAAGTTCATATACAGCACTTTGAGAAAGCAAATGTCCTTCTCTCACACTGTGCAGTGACTGTTCATTCCTACTGCTTTTGAAAGGCCTCTCACTGCATAACAGTGCCGCCCCCTTTCTCAGAGAATGAAACACTTATTCTGCTCACACCAGCCATTTCCATTTGCTACTTCAATGAGGATGGAAGGTGACACAGGTCACACTTGATGGAGTAAGTCACATACTCAGCCTCTCAGTCAAGGTGACCCCTCCAAATGTTCATCTTCCTTTCTTTCATGCCCTCCCTATCAACCTCATTAGCTTTGATCTTCCCCATATTCCCACCCAGCCTATTTATTACACTGCACATTTCCCCTTTTTACTCTTTGTGACACAGGATACAGTTTAATCGTGCCAAACCTAGTTCTGCGTGCATGCACCCCCCTCAATTGAAGCCAGAGTGATAGTGACCACCATTAACCACCATTCCGCAGTACCCCTTACTTTCTAAGCCCTGTTATTGCCCACCCTTATATATTGAGATTCCTTCTGTACAATTATTGCCCCATTTCATCCCAGCCTGCTGTCTCCAGCACCCACTACTTGTTTTCAGTACAGATTCCATCATTCGCAGTAATTTCCTCCCACAACTTACTTCCCCAATGAAGTGGCCTGTGAAAACTCTGATGGACATTCAGTAGACTAGACCCCCGACTGGCCATGGCCCACCCCACTGACTGACTTGGAACATCAGTCCTGACTGATGAATATACAGGTGTTTGACTGATCTCTTTGCAGCTTCCCAACCAAGGTACCATGAGTCCTCAGACTGGTTACACTGGACCTGCAGCACTGACCAGTCCACTCCCACACTGTAAAGATGCAGACTCCCCAGACCTTGGTCACTGACCATGTCTAAATTCCCTGAACTGATATTAGAAAATGTCCTTGACTCACTGTGCCAATACCGTCTGACTGAAAACTGTCTCCCTTGACCTGACTGAAGCCCACTCCCCTTAGACTTTGAGACAAGACCTCTTGCTTGAAGCAAATTCAGTGTCTTTGCTGCATGTGCTGCTGGCATATGGTGGAGGTACAGAATTGACATAGCACAGTGAGATAGAGCAACATATATTGGCTGATCATCACTAACAACTGTGACAAGCTGCCTGGCTTTGAGTCTGCACAAGGTGACACAGACAGAAGGAACACGAGTCTGTACGTTCAAATGAGGGAGAAAAGCACATAAAGTGAGGCAGGGCAGAGATGCTGTAAGCACCCAAGTCTGTGTAAAATGTGGGAGAAGTAAAAAAACAATGCTAGTAATCCTGTGATGCCCCCATCCAATCCAGGAGCTGGGCACTTGCACCTGCATGCATGGCCATGGCATTATAATGCAAGGGGGGCGGGGGGAGGGGTGCCAAAGCTCAGTATCGAAGTGATGTTATGCATTCTAAGTGGGTGCCACGAGAATGTGATGAGGCTGATGCAGGTCTGTGATAACCTTTGTACAAAGGGTGTGCACTTTCCATGGAGTGTACTCTTTGATGTTGGTGACTGCTATTTAAGATGGACGCTCAGAGAAGCAAGTGGCGAGTCAAAGCTGACAACTGTCAACTCTGACTTGCATATCGGGAGTAGTCTCCATCTTGTTTCTATCTAGTGTGTGGGAGAATAGGAAACTGCATATCGATATTGTGAGATTAGGTATTTATGACACATGACTGGCTGCACACAGGCTTCTCACCACTCACTTGTAGATTCTTATCTCACAGTTTAAAGCTTGGTTGCAGAATTGGAATTTTCCTTGACATCTAAAAAGTAATTTTTCCGATCTTGCCATATTTTCCCAATGGACCCACTATTGCCCACATGGTTCAGGGGCTGGGAAAGTTCTGCCCATGGTGTCAGTCTGCAATTGCACCAGATGAGTTCTCTCACCCAAGCATACGCTCTTCAGTTCACTAGTTATGAAACCGAGCTGTTGAGCGCATTTCTTGTGGAATTGTGTGGCTGCAGAGGCAGTATTTGCAACTCTCGAAACTTTCCAGCTTACACGTCTTTGGTGCCATTTTTATACTCAATTGCACAGCACTTCAAATGTTCAAGTCCCAAGCAGCCATTCACATTGTGGTGTTCAAGCCTCAATATTGAAGACATGGCCCTGAAGAAATAAAAGTGAGCTCCCTGTTTCACAGACAGAGACCTGTAGGTGTTGGTGGACGTAATGGTGAAGAATATGGCATTTCTTATCCTGATGGAGATCCACAGGAAGTTATATCACCAGACCAAGTTAGCCTGGATGTAGATTGCAGCTGGAGTCAATGCTGTGTCTTAAGTGATGTGGCGGAGGTAGGTGAATGGTCTTCTGTTCTTCACTAGGGGTGTGTCACTACATACACTCACCGCCCCCCCATCCCCCAACCAAGGCTCATGGACTACAACCTTCAGTAATTCTTGCATCATGCTGTTCAATGGGCTATCACCCACATTAACCTTCCACGCTACCAAACTCTTCTGCTTTTTGCACTTGTTACTCACTCATTGGACAATCCTCACTAGGTGTCCCGGTCCCACTTCTATCACACTGAATGTCTCCCTTTGGTTCATTGCAGGATAGTTTGGCACATTACTGAGCTGAGAGGTCAAAGATCTGCAGGCAGTGTGGTGATTGCTATCAAGTTCCACACCCAGTGAAACTCCCCAAAAGGGCCAACACTGAAGACCCCCAGTTCAGGAGGAAGCTACTGAATCCTTGGACGATGCTCCAACACAGCTTGCCCCTGTGCCCTCCAGCTCAATCTTTCACCTCAGTGAGTAATCTGTTTGGTTTAGACTGGGGAGAATATTCTCGTGAGCATACCCTGAACACCTCCATAGCCAGACAAAGAAGAAATGCCCGGGATCTCTGACATTCAGGAGACTGTCAGAGACGGGGCACCTGCTCAACCTCAGGCAGAAGGGACTTCTCAGCCATTACTTTCTTGGTGAAACTGCAGAGGCAGGCACAGGAATATCAGGCAGGTTTGCCAGAAACATTTAGATGCTCAGCATAAATGACAGGGCAAGGTGGAGAAGACTCAAAATGGAAAATATTGAAGGTACATGGATGGTATGGTTGAAATCTCTTTGTAAACAACCTTTCACTTTTGAAAATATATGTTGTTTTGTAAGGTTAAACTGCTTGCTGTAGTTTAATTTTATTTTTTGCTACTGATTCTGACAGAGTCACGCCATGTGAGAGAAGAGCAGCCTTTTCAGACGATTCCATGATGATAAGAGCTGTCATGACCAAGCATTGCTCATGAACACCAGCTCTTTGACTGCAGATAGTGTTCAATATCAGTGATACTTGAACTGTGACATTGAGAACTGCAACCAAGGTGTTGCATTTCAATGTGAACAATACTGAAGCTAAATACAATGTGCAGTTATTATACTGTGACCTGGCCTCCTCACATCACTCCACAGTTTCACTCACAAGGTGGATGAGAGTACAGAGTCAGCAAAGATGCAAGGAAACCTTCTTTCTGTGAATCAGCTTTAGAAGGGAGCACACTGTCATTCTGGGCTGGGAGTTATACGATGGGACCTCACATGTCCACTCTCCCTCATAGCATACTGGCCAGCTGAGAAAAACAGAAAACAAGTATTTCAGGGCAATGTAGCAGTTCACATGCACTCTGAAACCTTGAAGGGTTACCAGGGATTGAAGGGTCAAAAAAAGATTCTTCAGGATTCCTCTCAGCCTGGCAGTGATAATGCACAACATCTGGATATGATATCTTGACATATGACTTAAGATCTATTGTATCTTAGTCCTATGTGATGTTAATACACTGTTTTACTGATTGCTGCTCTTTCATGAATCACTAAGTCATATAGTCATACAACACAGAAATAGACCGTTTGGTCCAATTCATCCATGTCGACCAAGTTTCCCAAATTAAACTAGTCCCATTTGCCTGCATTTGGCCCATATCCCACTAACCCTTTCCTATTAATGTACCTGTTCAAATGTTTTTAAATGTTCTAACTGTATCTACATCTACCACTTCCTCTGACAACTCACTCCATATAGGAACCACCATCTGTGTGAAAAAGTTGCCTGTCAGGTTCTTTTTAAATTTTTCTCCTCTCACCTTACAAATATGCCTGCTAGTTTTGAGCAACCCTAGGGGAAAAAAAACCTTTATTATTCACTTTATCTATGCCCTCACGATCATCCCTCAGCATCCTGCACTCCAGTGAAAAAAGTCCCTGCTTATCCAGCCTCTCCTCATAGCCCAAACCTCCCAGTCCCAGTATCATCTCAGTAAACCCTTTCTCCACTCTCTCCAATTTAATAATACCCTTCCCACAGCAGGGCGACCAGCAATGTACAAAGTAGTACAAAAGTGGCTTCACCGACTTTCTGTACAACTGCAACATGACATCCCAACTCCAATATTCAATGATATGAGCAATAAAGGCAAGTTATATGCACACACATTAAAGTGGTATCAGCTGAAATGATCAAGTATACAATCATGTGGATAATGAATAACACCAAAAATCAAGGACCACAGAAATAAGAAGAGCCATGTGCCCTTTGCACAAACCAAGGATTGTTTGCCACATTAGCAATAGAATTAAGGAGTTTTGTGGCTTCGGAACATGCCAGGAGTGTTTAAAGAAACAGTTCCACAATGGTACGGATCACCAATCGTGCAATTTGCAGCCACCAGCGACCTGCTCTGCTTTACCTACCTGTTTTGTGCTGCCTAGTTTCCAGATGGGGGAGAAGAGAATTAGAAGTGGCATATGAGTTCAGGTTTTAATGAGAGGGAAATGCATGGCAACAAGGTAGTTATCAGTCAAGGGTAAGATTCCATTTAAGGCTTGAGGGGAAAATCAAAAAAAAATTTCTTGACTTCAAGAATTGAATTTTTCATTCTCACCACATTTTCTCACTTTTTGGGCATTACTCATGCCACACCAGGGAGAGGAAAGTTCCACTCAGAGAAATTTCAGAAGTTTATTTTTAATATTTTTAATTACAGTCTGAAGGAGTGGACTCCAAATTTGTAAAAATTAAATTTTAGAGCTAACAAGGTTGTTTAAAACATACCATACAATAAAAAAAAACTGAATGGAAAAATTTTAAGTTTTTTCTGGTGAGTTTAGTGGTAACCCATCCCACCTAATTACAGTACCTTTATGTCCTTCAATGCTTTCAATGCTACATCCTACAACAAGATACTGTTGTAGGATAATTTCTGGAGGAGCAGGGGAACTAGAACAGCAACTTTGTGTCTTCTGTATTTAATACACATGTTGTGCTGCTGGGACGTGCCACCAAATTTATTATTGCTTGGTCTATTAGGAATTGTTGTAAAGTCTCACCTGATTCACTAATGTCCCATAGTGAAAGAAATCTGCCATCCTTGCCTGGTCTGGTCAACATGTGACTCCAAAGCAACAGTAATGTGGGTAACTCTTAATTATCCTCTGGGCAATTAAGGTTGAACTGGCCAGTGACCCCACATCCAATGAATGAATAAAAAATAAATACATAATGGACTGTACTGATAGCCTCAGTGCTACTTATGGGTCAAAATCCAAATCTACACATCTCCAAAATAGTATATTGAACATATTAGTTATTTTTCAACGTTGGTACACACTAACCAAATCAGGTTAATTGCATAAGATCCATAGAGTACTGTATTCTGAACTTCATAGGTAAATTTTGCACACCAATACAAAATACATTCCCACATACTTTTAAGTCTTGCTCAAAAGCATTGACTTCATGGTTAACCTTCAACACAATGTTGAAAAATTTTTTGTGTGTGACATGTTTTCAATAAAAATGATCCACAGCCCTTCTGGGTCAATTCTGTCTCCAAACAGTAAAAGGTTTGGAGACAGTTTTTATTGAAGCTACTGCCATTTAAGAAATGGCTGTTTTACACAGTTCAGCTGTTGGTTTTACAGTTCATGTTCAAAAGCTAGCATTTATGTAATCAAGTGTATCTGGCAGAAAACCAGCTAGCAGATTGGTGAAATCATTGTTTGCATAACCTCTGAGGCTATCTGCCTTTGTGTGACATTTCTTACATATAGCAGATGGGGGTTTCCGATGATAACTGACATTGAGCGATGCACCTTTAAAAGTTAACAGAAAAGTGCTGACAGTCAGTGCAAAATAATGAATACTTGACATATAGTTTCTGGTATGTGACAGCATTTCAGGAGACAAAATAGTGCAAATTCAGAATGAATTCAATACACAGAGTAATGAATCCTCTAATTCTTCATCAAAGCTCCTTGTCTGACTATCAACACAGGCTGAACCAATAATTTGAGACTTTCATTCAAATTGGAATTAGAACTAGAATTAGATTTTATTGTCACATGTACTCAGTGAAAAGTATACAATGTTGCCAGTCCCAGCACCATCTTAGGTACAAAGGTACTCAAGTACAAAATCTTCAGTACAAAGTAGAAAAATAAAGGGACAAAGTTAAAAGTTAACCAGTTAACAGTTAATAGAACTAACAGTTCTTCTTAGTATTAAGTAGAAAAATTTTTAAAAGTTAGAATTTCAACAGTCTTTTTTAAGTTCTTACCCATGTTGAGCTTGATCTTCCTATGTGAACTTCGTCTCCTTTGTTTTCGGCCACTCTCCGGGAAACCATTGGCTGCCTGCTCTTGCCGCTGCCAACACTTTGGGGTCCTCTTCCTACATTGGGCTTGATCTCTTGACGGTCAAACTCCCAACCCATGGCTACAGCTATTGCCACACTCTGAACCACGATAAGCCACGATGCTGCTGGCAGCAAATGTTTCTGCTCTGGACCTGCTGAAACCGCTGCTGCCTTCACTACCCAGCTTTCTTCAGAAGGTAAGTAAGTAGAAAAAAGAAAGTTAAAAAGGAAGAAAAGTAAAAAAAAAACAAAAGAAAGAAGAAAAAAGGAAAAGAAATGCAGAAGGAGTGGACAGGCCTTATCCCCCGCTGCCATCTTGTGCATGCCTTGTTGTGTCTTGTTCAACAATAACGTGAGGTACACGGTTGCACTCAATGTAGTAAGTACTAATCACAGTGGGTATTTCACCTCCTCTTTCCTTATTACCTGTCCATTATGAAGTAATACTCTCCACTCATCTTGATTAGTGTAGCACTAGTAGGACTCGATAAATTTAACTTTCTCCAGAATGAAACAGCCTGCTTGATTGGCACCCATCCAACACCTTCAATGTGCATTCTCTTCACCGCTGACACACAATGGCAGCGCAACATTCATTGTAGTAATTAATCCAGGTTCCTTCAAAAGCACCTTCTCAACCTGGAGGGACAAGGGCAGCAGAAGCACGGGAACAGCTTCATCTATAAGTTTCCCCGTAGATCGCCCACCATCCTTCCCTGTCGCTGAGTCATTTTCCTGGAACTCCCTTCTGAACAGCACTGTAAGTGTCCCTCCACCTCAATGACTACAGCATTTCAAGAACGCAAACCACCAATACCTTCCTGAAGTCATGGGGATGTGAAGTAAATTAGAAGGTTTTGAGAAGATTTGTAGCTCAGGTTGAGGTTCTGGATGTAGTATTGCTCCCTGAGTTGTAAGGTTCATTTTCAGATGTTTCATACCATACTAAGTAACATGATCAGTGAGCCTCTAGATGAAGCACTGGTGGTATGACCCACTTTCTATTTATGTGTTTAGGCTTCCTTGGGTTGGTGATTTAATTTCCTGTGGTGACATCATTTCTCATGGTGATGTCATTTCCTGTTCTTTTTCTCAGAAGGTGGTAAATGACTACTGAGACCTCTTGGCATCATGGTAGCCCACAAACCCACCAACACACTAAATCAGCAGCTAATGAACTTGAAAGACCTTATACAGACAACAAGCAAAACTAATGTCATTAACAAAATACCTTGCAAGAACTGTAACAAACACTATATTGGATGAACAAGCAGAAAACTAGTCACCAGGATACATGAACGTCAACTAGCCACAAAAAGAGTTGAGAGTGTGTTGCTGGAAAAGCACAGCAGGTCAGGCAGCATCTGAGGAGCAGGAAAATTGATGTTTTGGGCCAGAGCCCTTCACCGCTGCCATTGTGTGTCCGCAGTGAAAAGAATGCACATTGAAGAGCTCTGGCCCGAAATCAATTTTCCTGCTCTTCGGATGCTGCCTGACTGGCTGTGCTTTTCCAGCAACACACTCTCAAATCGGATCTCCAGCATTTGTAGAACTCACTGTCTCCTAGCCTCAAAAAGACATGACCTACTCTCACTAGTATCCTTACATTCAGATGAGGAAGGACATCACTTTGACTGGGACAACACATCAATCCTAGGACAGGCCAAACAGAGACATGCACAAGAATTCTTAGAAGCATGGTATTCCAACTGGAACTCTATCAAGAAACACATTGACTTGAATCCCATTTTCCACCCCCTGAGAAAATGAACAGGAAATGACATCATTACAGGAAATGACACTACCTACCCAAGGAAACCTAAACACATAAATAGAAAGCAGGCCATACCACCAGTGCTTCATCTGGAGGCTCACTGAAGATATTACCTAGTATGGTGATGAAACGTCTAAAAACAAACCTTTCAGCTCAGTGAGCAAACCTACATCTAGGTGCAGAAAATGTTGGCCTAGTCATCAATATCAACAACAACATCCAAGAATGAACAAACGATAGCACAATATTCATCAAATGGTTCAGGTCCAAAACCTATCCTATGGGGTTAAAGCAATGTTATGCAGGTTGTGCTTTAACTTCAACCACTTGATTACTGAAAGTCACATCTATACTTGCATCACTTTCGGACTCAAATACATCTGTGATATCTTCAGTTCTCTATGGTCCAGAAAATTCAAGTTCCCAAAAATATAGAAACTGGATACTTGAAGTAATTTAATCTAATCTAATCTAAAGCTTTTTTCTGGATTTCGTACTGTTGCAATTTAAATTTATAAAATGATCAACTTTTCTTTCTACTTAACATTTTTAGAAGTAGGAAATACATGGTGCATGTCCTGCCCTTATTTATGAAGCGCTTAGAAATTGTTGGAAATATTCAGATAGTCAGTCATGAGCAAAATGTGCAACATAGTCAACTGCTCATATTTTATTTTAGTTTAATTTAAAGAGAAACATATACTTCATTTGATAACACGTTGGAAGCAAAAGAAAGACACACACATTATGAAGATACGTGTTATGGGACAGCGATAAGCTAGTGATACTTGTTACTGGAGCAAGCCTGGAGCCGAGAATGAAATGACTGTATTTAAGAACTAAAAGAGAAACATATTTCAGCAGATAAAACATAATTTGTAACAGGACATCCCAACAATATGAAACTGCCAATAATTTAATGCTAATTACTGATCTCAATCCGCAAAGCCAGAAGGAAATGGAAAAATCACACTGCTACAAGTAGGCGATCCTGCTCTGAATTTGTGGTAAGGCTGCTGAGAGAGCTCGGGCCTGTGTCACACTTACAACCATCAAACCTTTATATGTATAACATGATATGGTGTGTGATTTTAAGTTTGCATAGAAGTCTCTCAGCTGCATCTCTCCACTGATTTTTTTTACACTGACATACATTTTGGATGCTGGAGAGTATACACATCACTGCCTTGTATTCAAAACATCATTTCAGATACTCGTTGTTTCCAAATGTGCCAGGTTCACATAACTCATAATATCACCCGATGTTATTAATCCTCCTGCAATTGACAGATATAAGTCAGTTACGGTTGTTCATTACATTGAGATCCAGGAGTCTAGGCTGTTACATTTTCGCATTCTCTCATCAGTAATTGAAAGACTCACACGTGGTCTCTGAGGAAACCTCTATGAAATCCACATTAAAAACAATTCTCCAACCAGGTCCTCTTCATTCTTCCTGCACAGCCTATATTTAGATGGATTTATGGAGGTTCCAGGATAGTTCAATTACAAGACTTTTGAGGCTCAGGAAGCCCATGAGATCCATCTCAGTTCATCTATCCAGGAATACCTCGAAGTCTTCCAATTATAACATCCAATAGCATGACTCTTAAGTGAATCTATAATTGTAGTTTTGAATAATGAAGTGGAGACAACATTTCATGTATTGATCTCTTGGTGTGAAATTAGTAACACATCTGACTTTCTAAATCAATTTCAGCATGATGCCCTTTCCCTAACTCATAATTCAGTTGAAAATAATTTGCTGCATTTTACTTTCCCAAACAGTTTAGCTCAGTTGGTGTCTCCTGGAGTGACATGAACAGAGCAGGTTTAATTCCCACACTGGCTGACCTGACTAGGAAGGTTCCATTTTCTTAACCTCACCCTTCGCCTGAGGCATAGTGACTCTCAGATCAAACTCACCACTTGTCATCTCTTTCTATGAGAGAGCAGCCTTATGGCAACCTTACCTTTCCTTTTCCATGATATGTATTTGTAAGATTTATACTCAGGCACCTCTCAATCAAGACTGCAAAGTACAGATTTTACTTCTTTCCACCAGACTCAGAGATCACAAACTTCATGATCAATCTAGTAATTCCGCTCTTCTCTACTTCCAATATTTCAATGATAGCTCACATATATGTTTTATTCCATGGATACTGGTCTGGTTTTAGTGTATTGAAAGTTGGTCTTGGGAAATACAAATTCTAAGGTCAGTTAGCAAGTAAAACCTGTTCCTCTGGCTTTGCATTACTGTCAGCTTTTTCTTATCATTAACAATTAGCATATTTACAGCTCAAATCTCACATCCTGATGCTTTGATTACTTTTTTCTATTTCGCAACTTACAAGGGGCAAAGTTAAAAATCACACAACACCAGGTTATAGTCCAGCAGGTTTATTTGGAAGCACTAGCTTTCGAAGCATTGCTTCTTCATCAGGTGGAGCAATGTGGAGCAGAATCAGAAGACATAGACTTTATCGCAACAGGATTGCAGTGTCATGGAATGTAATATTAATCAAATTTAGCTTAACTTGCTTAATATTACATTGCATGACACTGCAATCCTGTTGCAATACAGTCTGCATCTTATGATTCTGCTCCACAACCACCTGATGAAAAGGCAGCGTTTCAAAAGCTAATGATTCCAAATAAACCTGCTTCTCTATAACCTGGTGTTGTGTGACTTCTAACTTTGCCCATTCCAGTCCAACACCAGCACCTCCAAATCCTTACAAGGGGCGACACAGTGGCTCATTAGTTAGCACTGCTGCCTCACAACACCAAGGAGCCAGATTCGATTCCAACCTCAGGCAACTGTCTGTGTGGAGTTTGCACATTCTCCCCGTGTCTGCATAGATTTCCTCCGTGTGCTCTGGTTTTCTCTCAGAGTCCAAAACTTGCAGGTTTGGTGGATTGAACATGCTAAATTGCATAGTGTCCAGGGATGTGCAGACTAGGTGGGTTAGCCATGGGAAATGCAGATTTACTGGGATAGTGGTTCTAGTTGGGATGGTCTTCGTAGGTTTGGTGTGAACTCGATGAGC
This sequence comes from Chiloscyllium plagiosum, assembly GCF_004010195.1. Lineage (NCBI taxonomy): Eukaryota > Metazoa > Chordata > Chondrichthyes > Orectolobiformes > Hemiscylliidae > Chiloscyllium > Chiloscyllium plagiosum. The sequence goes on from NC_057716.1 coordinate 41,267,603, forward strand.
TGAATGGTCTGCTTCCACACTGCAGGGATTCTATGAACTACATAAATCCAAAACAGCTTTGATTCAAAATTCAGTATAAAGGCCACTGGCAAAACATATTTGGAAAACTGTATTGGTTAATTGTTTATTTTGACTTGTCATATTCATATGACCACTGATGCAAGTTGCTTTCATTTTGGAATAAGTAGACATTAAAACTGACTGATCAAAACATGGTATCAGAAGAGTCCAAATAAAATTGTATGAATCTTCAGGGGAGGTGTAAGAGAACCGGGGGAGGTCATGTCTTACCAACTTGGTTGAATTCTTTGAAGAGATGACCTGGTGTGTAGATGAGGGCCATGCTTACTATGTCATCTAATTGGATTCCAGCAAGACTTTTGGTAAGGTCCCAGATGAAAGACTAGTAGCAAAGGTAAGAGTTTATGGAATCAAAGGAAATTCAGCAAATGGGTCAACAATTGGCTGAGTGACAGAAAGCAGAGGGTGATAGTTGAGGGGGGTTTTCAAATTGGAAGTCTGTATCCAGTGGAGTCCAACAGTGGTCAGTGTTGGGGCCCTTCCTGTTTGTGGTTTACATAAATGATTTAGATTTGAATATATGAGAGTTGATCATTAAGTTCACAGATGATACAAAAATTGTTGGGGAGGTAAATAGTGAGGAGGATAGTCTCTGATTATAAGAGGGCTGGTCAGATGGGCTGAACAGTGACAAATGGAATTCAATCCAAATAAATGTGAGGTGATTCACTTGGGCAGGACAAACAATACATGATGAACAGTCAGACTATAAGAAGCACTAAGGGTCAGAGGAACCTTCAGTGTGTATGTACACTGATACCTCAAGGCAACAGAACAGGTAAATAAAATGGTTAAGAAGGCATATAGGATTCTTGCCTTTATTAGTTGAGACATAGAGTCTAAGAGCAGGGAGATTATGCTGGAACTAAATAAAGGGTTAAGCCACAACTAGGATATTGTGCGCATTTCTGGGAATCCTCATTATTGGAGGGATGAGATAGCACTGGAGAGGGCGCAGAAGCGATATACCAGGATATTGCCTGGGCTGGAGCATTTCAGTTATAAACAGAGATTGGAAAGACTGGGGTTGGTTTTCTCAGAGTTGAGGAGACTGAGATGGGCAAAATTATGGCAAGCACAGATAGGGAAGACAGGAAGAAAAGTCCCCCTTGATACAGGGATAAAATGACCAGGGACGGAGACATAAGGTAATGGGGTGGAAGGTTGAATAAACAGTCAAAGAACAAAGAAAATTAGAGTACAGAAACCGGCCCTTCGGTCCTCCAAGCCTGTGCCGATCCAGATGCTCTATCTAAATCTGTCACCTATTTTCTAAAGATCTGTATCCCTCTGCTCCCTGCCCATTCATGTGTCTGTCTAGATATATCTTAAATGATGCTAGCGTACCTGCCTCTACCACCTCACTGGCAATGCATTCCAGATACCCACCATCCTCTGCATAAAGAACTTACCACGCATATCTCCCTTAAACTTTTCCCCTCTCACCTTGAACTTGTGACCCCTAGTAATTGAGTCCCCCACTCTTGGAAAAAGCTTCTTGCTATCCACCCTGTCTATATCTCTCTTGACTTTGTAGACCTCAATCAGGTCTCCCCACAACCTTTGTCTTTCTAATGAAAATAATCCTACTCAACGTCTCTTCATAGCCAGCACCCTCCATACCAGGCAACATCCTGGTGAACCTCCTCTTCACCCTCTCCAAAACATCCACATCTTTTTGGTAATGTGGCAACCTGAACTGTACGCAGAATTCCAAATGTGGCCGAACCAAAATCCTATACAACTGTAACACGACCTGCCAACTCTAGTACTCAATACCACGTTTGATGAAGGAAAGCATGCCGTATGCCTTCTTGACCACTCTATCGACCTGTGTTGCCACCTTCAGGGAACAATGGACTTAAACACCCAGATCTCTCTGTACATCAACTTTCCCCAGGGTTTTTCCAATTACTGTATAGTTTGCTCTTGAATTAGATCTTCCAAAATGCATCCTATCACATTTGCCTGGATTGAACTCCATTTGCCATTTCTCTGACCAATTCTCCAATCTATCTATATTCTACTGCATTCTCTGACAGTCCCCATCACTATGTGCTACTCCACCAATCTTAATGTCGATGATTGGAGGTGCTGGTGTTGGACTGGGGTATACAAAATTAAAAATCAGATAACACCAGGTTATAATCCAACAGGTTTATTTGGAAGCACTAGCTTTCAGAGCGCTGTTCCCTCATCGGGTGGTTGTGAAGAATAAGATCGCAGGACACAGAATCTATTGCAAAAGTTTACAGTGTGATGTAACTGAAATTATAAATTGACAAAGACCTGGATTGTTTGTTAAGTATGTCATCAGGGCACCTCACACCTTCAATGCATTTTCTGGGCCAAAAGTTCACTTGACAATGTATCTAATAAAGTTCTGGGATTCACATATGAAAGAACTGAAACCAACATCCCCATTCTAAAAGATGAGAGACTTCACAAACAATCCAGGTCTTTTTCAATATATAATTTCAGTTATATCACACTGTAAACTTTTGCTACAAATTCTGTGCCCTAAATTCTTATACTCCACAACCACTTGATGAAGGAGCAGCGCTTCGAAAACTAGTGCTTCCAAATAAACCTATTGGACTATAACCTGGTGTTGTGTGATTTTTAATCTTAGGGTCATCTGCAAACTTGATTATCAGACCACCTTTACCTTCCTCCAGATCATTCATAATATATATATATCACAAACAACAGTGGTCCCAACACAGATCTCAATGGAACACCACTGGTCACAGTTCTCCATTTTGAGAAATAGATGCTAAGAGGAGATATGAGGAAAAACGTTTTGACCCAGAGAATGGTGAGCATCTTGAACTCAGTGTTCTGAGAAGGGTCACTTGACTCGAAATGTTAACTCTGATTTATCTCCACAGATGCTGTCAGACCTGCTGAGATTTTCCAGCAGTTTCTATTTTTGTCTCAGGTATCTTGAACTCACTGCCTGTAAGATGGTAGAGGCAGAAACCCTCATAATATATAAGAAGTATTTAGATATGTAGTTGTGATGTCAAGGCATTACAACGTCTGCGGTCCAAAAGCTGGAAAGTGGGATTAGAATAGTTAGGTGATTGCTTTTGACTGGCACAGACACTATGGGCCAAACATTCTTTTTCAGTGGTGTACATCGCTGTGACTCTTGAACAACATGGAAGAATTATGATAGAATGCTATAGATTTGAAATGCTGAGTAAATCAAAATGTTTATGGATTTTCCAGTTCTTAATGCTGTGTAATGAATGATAATACGAGACAGATTTTGAACTTTTTCCAGTCTTAATGGCAAAATTGTGTAATGGTAACAAAGTGAAACAAGAAGATTGAACAAGTAAGAGAAACAATACTGACATCAATTTTGGAGAAAGAGTGCTAAAAGCTATATTGCATCCTAGATCTCACTGAAAAACAGAAAAAAAGTGACTGGAGAAATTTTGAAACTTCTTAAGACACATTTTGAACTCATTTCTTAAGTTACTTTAAAATGGTATGTGTTCAGCATGAGAATTCAAGGTAAGAGGAGAATATTGAGCAGCATATAAAATGTACTGAACATCGAGCTGATACTTGTGAAGTTAGACAATTGAAAGACCATTCCAGCGGAGATGGGCTTGACTTAGGGTTGACCTTAGTCATAAGAAATCCAGTCATGAGAGTGCATCTGCTGAGGGAAGAGAAATTTAGTCTCAAGAAAATTATTGACAGACACAGACTGTCAATTAGGAGAAAAGACATTAGACTGAGAGACAGTTCAGGCTAAACAGCAATGTAATGGAAATGTATATATGTATTGTGAAGGACATCACACAGAAGAAGAGAAAGCATGGTCAGCATGGGAAAAGCAGTGCTCTAACTGGAGTAAGTTGAATCATTTAGCATGTGTTTACCTGAGAAGAAGCAAAGCTATGACTGTAAAAATGCTACTTTTGGGATATCTGACCATGATTCTAAAAACTCACAGTACATCATTCAACAGTTTGTCATCATCAAGTCTAAAGCTGATAAATAGTTTGTGTCTGTTAGAATGTTGACTGCAGAAGGAGAGCATCAAGTGAATCGTAAGTGCCAGAAAGATACAAATGCTTTATGTATTATGAGCTTCACAGGTCTGTGTGAAGTGGCTGATGATGGTGATCAGACAACAAAGCCCTCACAGCTAAGTTTGAGGCAATATGATAGAACAAAACACATCCCAATTGGACAACTAAAGTTGTGGGACCAATGCAATGGGAAAACAATGATCTGGAATTCCAGGAATAGATATTTATTAAAATCCACTCATCTCAGTATTTTGTGTTGGACTTGAATAGGGGAAGTTAAAAATCACGCAACATCAAGTGACAGTCCAACAGATTTATTTGAAACTACTAGCTTTCAGTGCTTCTTCATCAGGTAGCTGTAGAGCAGGAAGGAACAGCGTTCTGAAAGCTTGTACTTCCAAATAAACCTGTCGGGCTATAACCTGATGTTGTGTAATTTTTAACCTTGTCCACCCCAGTCCAACACTGTCTCCTCCACATCTTGAATAGAGTAATATAATAGAAGAAGAGTATCTTATTCCAATAAAGCTTTGAAGAGACCTCACTACTGTATACCAACCATTGAAGAAACCTTCCAACAACTTGCCATGGCAAAGTCTTTAGTAGCTGTGATGACTGATATGTGAAACTAGATAAAGCAGTTACTTCACAATTATATTCAGAATGCTTTTCTGAAAATACAGACGGTTGCACATGTCATTTGAAATTTTCACAGGTTCAGAAAATATTAAATGCAGACAGCATGAAAGAGTCAGTGATGTTCCCTGAGTGAAAACTATTGTGGATGATCTGCTCGTCTATGTATGTAGAGGCACACTGGGAAAAAACCAGCACACACCACAATCAGAATCTAATGTGACTGTTAGAGAAACTCACCAGTTGCTCTTGAAACTGAACAAGAAAAATTAGCATTGAAGATGCCTGAAATCAAGTACATTGGTCACATACTGACAGCAAAAGAGATTTCACTTGGATCTTGATAAGGTGAGAACTATTGCAGAGATGCTGCAACCAACAGATTTGAAAGCACTGCAATGGTTCATTTAATTGTGAATTATTTCGCAAAATTCTGCCCTAATTTGTTATCAGAGTGTGAACTTCTATGCTAGCTCATGCTAAGTGTGTGCAGTTGGACTTGGGCACAGAACAAGAATCAAACAATTACTGATGACAACATCAGTGTTGAGGTATTATAGTGTAAATCACCATGCAGTGATGACAGGAACTCAAATGCAGCAAGATCAACCAGTTACATTTGCATCCAGGGAATCAACACAGACTGAATGACACCACACACAGACTGAGCAAGAGTGCTATTGTTTCTGTGAGCATTTTAATTAATACCTGTTTGGGAGAGACAAAGTGACATTGGAGTTTGACCACAAACCACTTCAAAGAATCTTTTTCAAATTGTTTCTGTCAGCTGCAAAGTGTCTGGAAAGGTTGTTACTTTGTTTGCAGAGATATCATCTGGATGTGACATGCAAGCCAGGCAAGCTAATGTTCATTACTGATATGCTATTGAGAACTACACTCCCTAAGAATAAAGTGGGGGATGCTGACACAGTTTAAAATCTTCCAGATTCAATTAAAAGATGCAGCAGAACATGATCTAGAAATCATCAAACCAACAGCGACATTAAATTTGGAAGACAAGCATCTTCCTCACTCATGCTTACGTATTTGCCATGGGAACAACACACGCCTAAGAAGAAACATTGCCCTAGGCACAAGCAGATACCAAACAAACTGCTATGACTGACCTGCACAGATGCCACTAAAAGTCAGAAGTGCTTGAGACATTATGAATGAAATGCATGTCCTACGACTGACAAAAGTGGGACTGACTAGCACTAAAACAGATTTTGTTCATGAATGAAAACTTTCTTCGTGAAACATGCATTTTCAGTAATTGCAAATGATAGTGCATGCAGATTCAGACGCATTCCTTTTTTAATGAATAGGTGATGTTTGAAGAAGAGGAGGCAGTGGCAGTGGTACCATCATTGGATTGGTAACCTAAAGAACCAGTTAAATGTTCTAGAGAAATGAGTTCAACTGTCACCAAATGGCAAAATATGAATTCAATGCTTCAATTAAAACATGCAATGGTAATCATGAAAACATTGCTGATTATGTAAAATTCAATCTGGTTCCCAATGTCTATGAAGGAAGGAAGATCTGCTGTTCTTACCTGGTCTGGCCCACATGTGACTCCAGATCCATAGCAATGTGATTGACTCATAAATATCTTCTGAAATGCCAAAAGCGCCACTAAGATGTAAGCCACTACAAAGTCTGATAAATAATTCAAAATTGGATGGAACACTTGGCACCATCCTGTCAGCCCTGCAAAGTCTTTTTTTGCTAAGATAGGATGGCATGTTCCAAAATGAGAACAGCTGTCCCACAGGGAAAAAGCCTGACATCATCATTCTCATGGAATCATACCTTACAGTCAATGGGTATGCACTGTCCCACCACCAGGACAGTGGTAAACAGTCTGGAGGAATTGCCCTGCAAGTTCTCGGCATTGATTCTGAACCCCAAGATTTCTCATGTTATCATGCCCAACGTGAGCAAGAAAACCTCCTGTTGACCCCCACTACTGTGTGTCCCTGCAATGACTCCCCATCCATTTCTTAGCTGCCCAATGCCACTGGCAGAAAGGCATTTCTGTTCTCAGGAAGTTTAAGATGATGCCAAAATCTTCAGTTATTTTTCTTATTGCAATTTTAGGAACATTGCCCAAAGTATGGAACCTTGCCAAGGCTTCGGCATATTTGCTGTTGTTGGAACAAATTATTGAAATAGAAAAATATACCCTGTATGTCTCATTTTGACAGAACAGCAAAAGGTCAATCAATGCGTTCAAAATCACAAACTACAGAACGTTTTTAATCTGAATAAAAAGTTTTGAAATTAAAATTGGGCTAATTTTCCTGTTCACTGCCATAGGAAACACTTATTTTCTCAATCACAGTGGTGAGGAAAATTAGTTGGAGATCCAGTTCCCCAAAACTCTGCCCCTTAAGTATAGCTGCAGGGTTTCCTGGGAAGGATGAGATTGGTTTATGTCACCAATGCACATAGATCAGTATTGTGCCATTATAGCAAGTTGGTTGTCTCTTCATTTTGCCAAATCAGAAATCCCTGGATACCCGAAGTTTACGAAGCCCAGAGAACAAATGAGAGCAAGCCAAATACTTGAAGGTAGAATTATCAGTAATCTACTCAAATAACTTCAAATAATAAACATCTTAAATATTGAAGTACATTAAAACTCATCACTATTGATTCCAAGTGCCATTGTCGGTCATTGATTATGAAAATCTTGATATCCATTTAAGTGACCTATTGCAGTGTTTCAAAGTAAGACAAAGATATTATTACAGCCTCAAAGTTCAGATGAATGAACAACTCAACTGCTTTTTTTAACATATTCCACTCTTTCCTTGCAGCTTGTGACCATAACTGTAACAGCAGTCCCTTAACATGTATTTTCCCCTAATACAATCTGGTGTCAGCCAAACCAAGTGGATGCCAAAAAGAAATATATGAATGGTCATAAAATTGATTTTGAACAAGGTTTTTGTGTGCATTACCTCCAATAGAAGTCCAACATGATATTCCAGCACATCTGACATAGTAGAACATACCAAACTTCTAATTGGAATTTTTCTCCTCATTGAGTATAATGTTGATTTCTGGTGACAGTGATTAAGTGACACTATTTGGTAAAGGTTAACTTTGATGCTATTTCAAGATCTGTGTTACTGGCAATTCCTAAAGGTTAAAAGTATTTTTTTGAATTTTAGGCAACTGTTCCATTTAAAATGGTAAAAAATTGTGTCACTGAATAAATGTCTTCATTATCCATGTGATATAGTCTGATTACATTTCTTTAATGTTCATGTCAAGACCATTTCCTGGGATAAAAATAAAATTGTAAAGATCTTTTAGGACTTAAATCTTTTCCAACAGCAATATCATTTTTCATACATGAGTAATAGAAGAGCAAGGATTGCCATGTCCAAATCATCTGATGTGCCCGGAATGTACCTTAACATTGTATTTTCCAACTTCAGACACAACCTGCCCATTCATGTTTCTCAGATTGTACAAATCCAAAGTTTCACTACCAGTATACTTCAATCAAAATGCATCAGTCCTTTTTATCAGTACAATGTAACTATTGCAATAATTATTGAATTTTTGGTAATGCTATGCTAATCTTCATTTGCACCTCCAACAGGTCATATTGAAGACATAATTCTCACCTTTTTAGAAGGAAATTCAAAGTGCTTGCAATCAAATTGACAGGTTAGGTGCTAAAATTGAGAAACTGTCAAAATACCTGAATATTGCTGAAAATGTATAAGTTAATGTGATGTTTCATCATAACACATTCATTCCATAGTGCCGAGACACTAAGTATGCCAAGGTTTACACTCCTGGCATCAGCAGTGACATTTTTTTTCACATTCACAGGTAGCTAAATTAGCTGACAGCTCAATCGTGTTTTTTCACAATATTAAGTTACATTTTGTAATCTGCTTCATTTTCCTGTCTAGAGACACAACGACTTGTATTTATATAAAATAAAAAATGCCCAAGGTGCTTCACAGGATCATTATAAACTAATATGTGCCACTGGACCACAGAAAGTGTGGAATTTTCACCTCTCTGATGTAATGAGAATGACAAGTAAGCTGACTTAATCTGTTGGGTGCAAAACTCTGATTCTCAATGTTGAGAAAATCTGTCATGATTAAGTCCTTATACCTTAACTGGCAAGTTCAGAATCTCGCCATCAGGTGCTGGGAAGCTCATTTCTATGAATTTATATCTCATTATTAGTCCAACTCGCCATTCTGACTATCAAGCTCCTGATCATCTCCCCAAATCGGGAAACTTTGAAAATACCAGACTGATAAAACAGAGCAGGCAATTCTGGACTTGTCTCATTAACATCTATTGCAGCTCACAGAATGTGACAGCCACCAACCTTCAACTTCTTCTGCAGAAGATACCTCATGGTCAATGCTTAAGATCTTTCGGGACTATCATCCACACAACTCAGTATCCACACAACCAAGCATCAGCAAAGCATCGGCCTCACAATGTCATCATTCTTTCTTTGGCTCATATCTGTCATTGTTTCAGGACTTCAGATATGTACTTTGGAGATGAGGGATAGCCATTACTTGCATGGTTCTGACAGGCTGCTTTGCGTTGTGACAGCCAGGCTTTTTCCTATATCATACAATAAATATACAGAATTGGTAACATTGATATGGAGCCAAGATTCCACTCCTTTGAAGGTCAACCAATTTATGACCATCAAATCCATGTTTTGGAGGTCTGTACTAGATATCTTGGGACCTTCCATACCTTGTATAAAGTTAAATATTGATAGATGCCTGCCTCTTACCAGGAGCCTCAGCCCATACATGGATGGCTGTTGGAAGGCAAGTGACACTCCTTCCAAACCTGACCTGCAAGAAATGTACAAATAAATGTGGAACAAAGGTGCAACTCTTCTCACCGGCATTAGTAGAACAGATTGTGAACCTCCTGAGGATGAGATTTTGATGGCTATATCCCTCTGGCATAGCCCTGTAGTATATTGCACTTTTGATCTCCCATGTGACTGTGGATTGTGTTGAGCTGGCAAAGGGAGAAAGTCCTGGATGCTGACAAAATAGCTTGATCAAGATCACTTCTCTGAGGATTAAGGTGAGGCTGAGAATCAGGAGATTAAGCAAAACTGGGATCTGAAAGAGCAGGACAGAGTAATGTTTCGAAGAGCCCTCAGGCATGCAGCCCCTGCTCCACGTAAAGGACATACCGAATTTTTAAAAAAAGAACTGCGGATGCTGGAAATCGGAAACAAAAACAGAGATTGCTGGAAAACCTCAGCAGGTCTGGCAACAGCTGTGAAGAGAAAGCAGAGGTAGCGTTACAGGTCCAGTGACCCTTCTTCAGAACTGAAGGTAGCTCGGAAAAAGTTGCTTTTTATGCAAAAGAGGGGGTGGGGGGAGGGGACAAGAAGTAAATGAATGACAATGAACAAGAAAAAAAGATTGAAACAAAAGTCCTGTTGGAGAGAGGAGCAGGAGTTCTTCAAGATGGGTTTACGTGACGGTGAGTTCTTTCCTCATCTGCAATTCTTCCTTTTTTGTAAATTTAGTGTTTAACTTACTGCTATATCTTTTCCAGGCCCTCAGATGCTCAGTCTCTGGTAGTCCTTTGAGTGCCATGGAACTTGGGCATTTGGCACACTTGCCTTCATTCTTGATGAAGGGCTTATGCCCAAAACGTTGACTCTCCTGCTCCTAAGATGCTGCCTGATTTGCTGTTCCAACGTCACACTTTTCATCTCTGACTCTCCAGCATCTGCAGTCCTCACTTTCTCCCAGTTGCCAAGATAGAGAACCCACTGAGGTGAATATCTTAGAGCTGGTGCAAGTGCAATTTAAAGTGGGATCGCAGGCCTCGTCCTCAGAGGTGGAGCTGTCCCTGAGCCGTTCAGATTGTGACCTTTTCCTTTTGGATATACCCAGCTTCCAGTCGTGCCTGCATAAGAGAGGGAATTAGATGGAGAATATGGATAAAAGCATATGGAGAACAGGGATAAGTCAGCATTGGTGTTAATCAGAGAGTAGCACAGTGCAATGTGGCTTATTAGACAGTTGCCCATTGCTGTTCAGCCTGCCAGCCTGCTGTTCACCCCCCTACAACAATCAAGAGTGGGGCTTAGACAATTAATGGTAGGGCCTTGGGTAGTGTTGTAGAACAGTGGGACCTAGGGGTGCAGGGACATAATTCTTTAAAGTTTGTGGCACAGGGTGGTTAAAAAAACATTAGGCACACTTGCCTTCGTTGCTCAGTCCTTTGAGTATAGGAGTTGGGAAGTCATGTTGTAGTTGTACAGGCCATTGATGAGGCCTCTCCTGGAATATTGTGACCAGTTCTGGTCACCAAGTTATAGGAAGGATATTATTAAGTTGGAGAGGGTTCAGAAGAGATTTACCAGGATGTTACTGCGTATGGAAGTTTTGAGTTATGAGGAAAGACTGGATAGGCTGGGAAGATTTTAACTGGAGTGTAGGAGGTTGAGAGGTGACCCGATAGAAGCTTCTAAAATAATGAGAGGTATAGATAGAGTCGATGGTAGTTGTCTTTTCCCTAAGATGAGGAATTTCAAAATGAGGGGGCACATTTTTAAGGTGAGAGGGGAGAAATTTAAAAATGATATAAGAGGCAAATTTTTTCGGGTGGTTCACGTGTATAATGAACTTCCTGAGGAAGTGATGGATGAAGGTATAATTACAACATTTAAAAGACATTTAGATGGATACATGAATAGGAAAGGTTTGGGGGGACAGGAACAGGCAGTTGGGACTAGTTTAATTTGGGATCATGTTTAGTATGGACTTGTTGGACTGAAGAATCTATTTCTGTGCTGTATGACTGTATGACTCTATCTCCAGCTGGTTTTGGACCTCTCAGCCCAATCCTGGGTTACTACTTCCTGCATGAGAGAAAGAGAAGGATTAACTATTATGGAAGGGATGCATGAACAAGAGGGATGGTAAGGTGTGCCCAGTGACTGAACAGAAAGCACAGAGGGCACGAGGAGCTGGCAGTTTGAGGTAAGTGATAGCACTTGAGTGGCTATGATATACAAGATGCTGAGAGTTTAGCCCATCCTCTTGGTCTCACTACACTTGCAGGGTGTAAAGTATCATTGACCATCTTGCAGCGCTACGGGGCATACCTTTTCACAGTGGAGGTAGCATTGACCAATGCTGTTATCTCTGCTCACGCTGGTGAGATCTGTTGGCCTGATCGTTAGTTGACGCAGAGAGCCGGGAAGAGAAGTGAACTCCTCTCCAGCACCTCGAGATCTTTCATGAAGCAGGGAGTGAGCTTAGTTTACCTCTGTGCCATCTGATCAGAATTTAGGGACAAGAATCACAGGGTGAGGGGTCATCTCCTGGCTTGTAGCATCTGAAGTAGTGTGCAGCTGGGCTTTAAACATGTCACCAGTGCCTGAGAACCCAGAAGATTCTAGGATTGATGCGCAGTTCTATCTGCAAATATAATAAGGTGCAAAACAAGTGATGACCTGAAATAACTCACCTTGGACCATGATAGAAAACTCACTAACCACTATTTTTTAAACTTCAAATGGGGAAACCCTGGTCAAAGAGATAATAGGGACAATTATCAAAGATTATCAGAAGCATTACAAAAGGAAGAAAAAGAGACAGAAAGGCAAGGATGTTGGAGAGGGATGTCCAGTGATTAGGAGTTCGAAAGTGACTAAACTCAATAATAGTCAAAAGACCAGTGGAGGAGCACATACTCAGAAGATTTTAAAGATGGCAGCAATTACTGAGATCAGGAGGAACAAAACCATGGAACAGTTCAAGAACAAGAACGAGAATTTTAAAAAGGAGATATTTCTTAACCACAATACAATCTAGATCAGTGAGCATAGGACCAATGACAGATTTGGACTTAGTGTAACTTAGGGCTTATGCATAAAATGTTTGGGTGACATTAAGTTTTGGCTGGGTTGAACATAGCAGGCTGATGAGGAGTAGAATAGAATAGGCAAGTCTAGAAACAAGAAAGACACAGATTAAATTTTCAACAGTAGATGAGGTGAAGCAGGAGCAAAATCAGTTGCTGTGCAAAGATAGAAATAGGTGGTCTTAGTGATAGTGTAATCATGTAGTCAGAAGCTCATGTTGGAGTCAAATGTGGCATTCTGGTTCAGCATCATACAGCTGCCAGGGAAAAGAAGAACTCAATATCTCAGGAATGGAGTTTTTAATATAGACAGAAGACAATATTTTTGCTCTTCACAATACTTAGTGAATACTCTGAAACAGTGAAGGATTGGCAGGTATGAGCATACCTGTGGAAGCTGATGCTGCACTTTTTGTTTGATGCTGTGATCAAAGGACAATATGTAGATGAGTAACAGGGAAAGTCAATGTTGGATCCTTGAAGGCCACCAGAGATGTTAATCCAAGAGAAGGAAGAGAACCATTGCTGGTGTATGCATAGTTATGACTAGAATATAAGATAAGCAGCTTGATCCTTTTACTAGTTGCTCAGATTCCTGCTCCTGAATATTTTTAGACTGTCTATCTAGAGTTATGCTAGCTAAAGGGTAACATGTAATAATTATGGCATTTATTTTATATTCACGCTTTAAGCAAAAAATTTTTATTTGCAGTTAATTATCAATCTAGATGTATCTACAAGGCCAATACAAGGATTTAATTTTCACGATTAATCTTTTAATCTGGAGAAGAAATGTAAGAGCTCAACAAATCAGTTAGTGAATTGACATCTCTGAACAAGTGGATTAGAAAGGAAGTATCCCCAATTTCCCACATTTGGTGGGTACAAGTTTAACTGCTTCCTGGCAGCAAATCTGGATGGATATGTGAATAGGAAGGGTTTAGAGCGTTATGGGCCAAATGCTGACAAATGGGACTAGATCAGTTTAGGATATCTGGTCGACATGGAGATGGACAAGTCGAACTGAAGGGTCTGTTTCCGTGCTATGTAACACTTTAACTCTATGACTGGGAAGACAGCACTCCACATAGTTTGAAAGGGACTCTCTACCAGTCAGAATGCTGTGCAGCTTAGGGTGATCCTTAGGGTGATCCTTAGGGTGATCCTTAGGGTGATCCTTTTGAACCCATCATGGCCTGCAATGAGAGAAAACAAATTCTCTAATTAGTAATTATTGATGTATTTATCTCGGAGCCTAAAACACTATAATACTGTATCAATCTCTGTTGTTATTTTCAGACAGGATATCTAAAATGGTACCTTGGATCACCATCACGCTTGAAGATTATCATTGAGAGACTTTGCCCAGTTCTGCTAGCTTTCAATATAATTTATGCAAAATTAATGTAACCAGTACAATACACCACATAATTAAGCACCAATTGCATTCTGACTTTTTGTTTAGGATTTAAAAACATCTTATTAGAAGATGGTTTTACCTACTGTGGAGTTAATTATACCCTTCCTCTAAGAATAGCTACTGAGCATGTAGGAAAGGACTTATGTCACAGTCAGGTCTGCTCACATGGAACTAGAGCCAGGGTCCAGGTGGTTCCAGAAGATGCCTAACTTGAAATGCTTTATAAATAGTTATGTTTAATAAAGTTTGTTGATGTTCACTCAATCGAGTATCAATCCTACATTATTTCATTGTGGCAGCTGTAACCAAATCAATGGAACTGGCTGCAAGTGGCACTTCCTGCAAAGCCCAGCAACAATTGTGTTTGCAGCTAAAGAAGGAGATTACCCAACAATCTAACTGCAGAACTGGTGGAACTTTCTGAAAAGAAGCTCAGCAGCAACAGGAAGAAGTGAGTGATAGAATTAGAAGTCCTTCTTTGCAGCAAACCATGGAGAGGGTAAGCTCATGTAAATGCTGAAATAGCCCATATCAGGGAAGACAGCAAGTTTCCAGCAAAAGCAACTTGTAACAGTGAGTATAAATCAGATGACTTACTGGTGTGGGGAAGTAATGAGCATTGGGATAGAACTAGAAGACTGTGACAGATTCCTGATGATGGGCTTATGCCTGAGATGTTGACTCTCATGCTCCTTGGATGATGCCTAACCTGCTGTGCTTTTCCAGCACCACACTTTTTGACTCTGATCTCCAGCATCTGCAGTCTTCACTTTCTCCCAGTGAAGTAGAATACTGTCCACTTGCCTGGATAAGTGCAACTCCAACATTCAAGAATCTTGTTGCTATCTAGGCCAAAGCAGCCCTCTTGACTGAGACCATTTCTATCACCACCAACATTAATTCCCTTCATCAAGCTGTGCACAGAATTGACAAGATTTCTGTCACAACTTTCCAAGGGTCCTTAAACATCACCTACTAAATCTGCAACTTCTACCAAATTGAAAGACAAGGCCAGCAGATACATGGGAACACCACCACCTGGAAATTCTCCACCAAGTCACAAACCATTCTGACTTGGAAATATCTTGCTGTTCTTTCACTGGAAGAACCCTCGAATTGCCTCACTAATGGTATTGTAGGTTAACCTACAGTATATATTGATTACAACAGTTCAAAAGGCAGCTCGCCACCACTTTCTCCAGGACGATTAAGGATGGGCAATAGATTTCCCTTACTGCACCTACAAATCTAGCCATGCCTGCTAGAATGGATTAATTTCCAATGAATGCACTTACTTGCAGGTTTTCAAGGCGATGTGAGTTGGTTATGTTAGGGTGTGGTTTTGATTTTAAAAAAACTTGCAATTGTAAATCTAACTAACAAATTGTTTTTAGAAGTAATTTTCAGTAACTTATACTCCAGTTACACACAGATGCAAAACTGACTCTAATTAAAACGATTGTTTGTGACTTAAGCCCATATTCAGCTATATTAATCATGCTGTGCCAATTCTCACTTAAAAGTTACATTAAATATATCAAGAAATGTTATTTGAAACAATTGGTCATTAAACTTACATTTTATGCAGCTGCCAGATTGCTCTGGTTCATGACAGATTTTGGCCTGATTTTCATGCCTTCATCCATCTAGCCATCTGTTGAGCTTGCTTTTAGGGATACAGTTGCCAGATGGCATCAGTATGAATGTTTGGCTGAGCTCCAAGATTTACTGATGAGCTCCTCTTGGCAGGAGTTTGTATACACATTTGCAAAGGGGGCTCTGCTATTTTTGTTTGATTGGCTGATTTATTACATTACAATTATTTGTTCATTATTGAAATGATTTCTCAATGCCTGTCTGTTTATTTAGACAGGAGTAATGAATTCTACAGTGGGAATTTCATTGCCTTTGATTGACAGTTTTAAGAGAATGTAAGAGGGACAATGTTTTTCAAAAGGTTTCTCGAATGGCCTTTTAAAAGTTTTATGAGCATTTCAAAGGCTTGCAAGCATTCTTGGCCTGGACTTTCATCCTAGAAGTGGGTTTTGTTCCCTCTCAAAACAATTGGCATGCTGATGCATGGCTTCCACTTCCAGAAACAACTGCTATGCATGGACCCCAGCAGGGCATGCAGTGAAAGAAAAAAATATAGAGGAATGTTGGTAACAGACATTGGGAAAATTGCCAGGTTCACTCATCTGCTTCAGGAGAAAGTGATAATGGAGGCAAGACACTCAGTGGTGCAAAGGAGGAGATTGAAGGTTTTGGGGTTCACTTTAACTTTAATTGTTAGGCAACTACAATTATCGATAGAGTAGAGAGTGCCAATCTGAAGGTTTACTAGTCATAATTAGTTACAAGACCCAATCCACAGACAAGTATGCTTTTACAAGTTTAGCAGCAATTATTCAGTTTATTAAACAAGTACAAAAGAACTGATACTTACTAAGGCAGTGGACTCAGTCAATTAACAATGGAATACTAGGTCTCAACTTCCAGTTAACTAGATATTATTTCTTCCAATGCTCTATTATTCTCCTTTTGTCTTTTTTGCTGTATACTGTATTTCAGGACCCAGGCCTTATTAACCCTTACTAACCATTACCCATTGTGCTTGATCTTCTGAAATCTAAATAACCTTTTAGTGCAGAAATGTTCCACGGTCAATCTCTGGTTGGCTAAACAGTGTATGCCAATGAAAACAACAAATGCTGAAGATCATAGTGGGTCAGGTAGCATCCATGCAGAAAGAACAAGCTACCATTTCGAGTCTAGATGGCTCTTCATCAGGGCTGACATGAAGTGTGAAAGGGGCAGCATTTATGCAATAGTTGATTGGGGGGTGGGTGTAGAATGCTGGGGGAGAAAGAGCGCTGATTAAATGATCGAATGTGAGAATGGCAGAACAATGGTGTGTCTAACTGCCAGGCAGGAAAGAACAGACAATCCCACTGGAGTGTGGGAGGGGAGAGAGGACGTGGTGACAGAGAATACAACTAGTAAGTCTAAAAGAAAGGGAAGAAACGAGAGTGGGTTCACAATCTGAAGGTACTGAACTCAATATTAGTTCCAGAAGGTTATGAATTGCCGAGTCTAAAGGTGAGATGTTATTCCTCCAGTTTAGACTGTGATTCGCTGGAGCATTGCAGCATGCCAAGGACAGATATTTGGGCATGTGAGCAGAACACTATGTTAATGGGAAGGTCAGAGTCATGCTTGAACACAAACCAGAGGTGTTCTGCAAAGCGGTCACCCGTGGCTTCTCCAATGTAGAGTAGGTTACATTGGGTGCAGTGAATGCAGTAGACCACATTGAAGAAGGTACAGGTGAAATCTTGCTTCACCTGGAAAGACTGTTTAGGCCCTTGGATCGTGAGCATGGAGGAGGTGAAGGGGCAGGTGTTGCATTTTCTGCGGTTAATTGGGAAGGTACCATGGGAAGGCGGTCTGGTGTTGATGGTTGAGGGTGTCCTGAAGGGAATGGCCCCTGCGACATACCAACAGGTGGAGTGAGGGGAAGGTGTGTTTGGTGGTGGTATTCTGCTGGAGTTGTCTGAAATGGCAGAGAATGATCCTTTGAATAAGGAGGTTGGTGGGCTGAAAAGTGAGGAGAAGGGGGACCCGATCATGCTGTTAAGAGTGATGTGAAGGGGCAAGGGCGAAGGCATGGGTGATAGGAAAGAATGAGGTTGAGGGCCATGTCAACCACAGTGGATGGGCAATTCCTGATTTACTTTCAAATAAACCATAAGCATATTGTCTCCTGGTTGGTTTCCTAAGTTGCCAGTTGTTCATGAGAGCATCCTCTTCATCTTGGTTTCTGTTATTTTTGCAATTTCTGACTAAAATCATAAGATTCTATAATATCTTCTTTATTTATCAGTTCAGTATTGGAGGATGTGTGCTATCATGTCCTCTTAACTGATATTCTAAGTTCATTGACTCAGATTGGTGAAAGGGCCTCATTAAATCAACCAAGCTATCGAAAACTATTTGTTTTTAGAAACCATCTACTAAAGAGTATATTTTTACAACTTCCTATTGGTACTTGAAAGATTTACCTTTTCAAAAACAAATAATAAAGTTGCATTAACCTTAAAGTTACACATGGTAAAACTAGAATAGAAGATTACAAAGTAGGTAGTATTTAAGATCTATACACGTGAACATAAATCACAAATGGAGGATGATAATCAGTGTGTGCATTCAATTGATACAATCTTGAGTAAAGAATTGTACAGCCACAGAACTAATCACATTATTACCAAACTTAATTTTTATTCACATAATACATTTAGGAAAATGTGCTTGCTTCTCTTTCACTCTATCCAAAACACTGTGGATTAAAACTAGCATAAAGTAAAACATAGCTGTTAATTTCTTTTTTCACTCTCCACACAATATGTCTTTTCAACTTTCCTCAGATAATGTTAATGGCAGATACTTGATAAGAATTCAATGGTGTTAAACAATGCAAGCTTCCTCATTAGCCTTCGAAAGGCTGCAAGTTCTTGTTCTGTGATTGGAAAATAAATAGAGTAGGATCTCGTCTTTCAAGTAAGGGTGGGTTACAAGATGAGTCAGTCACATGCTGCATAAGCATCTTACATTAACCAGAATCAGACAAGATACAATTTAATTTCTCACTTATTCAAGACAAGATGATTAATTATTGAAAAATAGTTTCATCCTACAGAGGGTGGGGTGAGGGTTTGGACAAACAACCCAAGAGAAAAGGTTGGAGGCAGCCATATCACCTACTCCGTTTAATATGGACTGTTTAATAGGCCTTTGCACATGTTCAATTCGATCATTTCAGTGATGTCAGCAAATCTAACCTAATGAAAAGCCAAATGTACTTTAGCTTACATGCCTCATAACCCACACACTTTAACAAACCCCATCCATTTCGCATCTTCCACCCAATCTACATTACTCCACATTCCACTATGTCATCTTATGCCCCTATGGACCCTCATTTCTCATCCAACTGTTCACTCCCACCAACCCCCTATGTCTCCTATCCCAAGCTGCAGTTGGCTTCTTGTGTCCTTATAGCAAGAATGTAAAATGAGGCATGACTGGGCGCTCAGGAATTAATTACATTTTTGAACAGCTGAGGCCCATGAAAAACACTGTTCACAAGAAGCAATGAATTAATGTTCTCTAATTTTGGTTTTTAAACATCAGACTGCTATTACAGGATTAATTGTTTCTATACATTCCTGTTGAAAAATGGGCATGAAAAAGTCAAAGTTGGCATTATGAGGGACTATGGGGGAGTGGATGACAGGGATAGTTTGGGGGGTGGGGGGTGGGGCGGAGGCAGGAAGGAACATTGTTTGACGTCACCTTTGAAAAGATTGCCTCATGCAGAACATGATCCGAGGCATCTCTGAGGTTTCAGTCCATGATCCTTGAAAAGCTGATGCAACTCCATGAAAAGTAAAGCTGACTAGAACATGCTTAGCTCACAATGGATCAGCCAAGTCAAGAGTGCAGGCTTGCTTCCTGAAGCAGCTGTATCCTTGTACAATTTTGATTAAAATTGTTAAGTTTGGAATCAGGAGCAACACCGTAGTTTTAGAGGGTTCACAATTATCCCAGTTTAGTGAAACTCCAGCCATAATACAGCTCTGTTTTTGCACCTAGTACATTCTGGGTGAGAGGGCAAGGATAAACACAGATAGAAAAGAGATTTGAAGGGACATTGGGGGTGTATGGAAGTGTAGGAGAGGTTGAGGGGGAGGCCTCCAGGGCTCAATAACCATGAATACAACTGAATCAGTCTCTCAAGAAATGGAGTCAGGTCTGCCATTCTGCTGGCCACACCATCCATTATCCTCTGTTACCAGCTCTGGAACTGGTTGGGCCATCATGCCTGCCTCCATGACATAAAAGTAGGGTGGCTGAGCCTCTCTAGGATAGAGATAAAATCACAGGGTTTGGAAACATTTCAACACCCAATCCTTGCCCCAACAATGAAAATTTGATCCTTCTCATTTGCCAGTATACGTAAGATTTTGAGTGCAAACTCAATTAAGAAAATCACTTTTCTTTATTCACTGGTGGGACATAAGCATCACTGGCTGGGCCAGCATTGCTCACTCCTAGTTGCCCTTTTAAGGTGATGATGAGCTGTCTTCTTACCTCTGCAATCCATCTGATATAGATGGATCCAAAAGTTGTTAGGGAGGGAATTCAGAAGTTTGACCCAGTGACAATGGAAAAATGGCAATGTATTTCCAAATCAGGATGGTTAGTGGCTTGGAGGAGAATTTGCAAGTGGTGGTGCTCCTATGTATCCGCTGCCCAAAGTCAAAATGAGCACAATTCACATCTGGATATTCAAGTCAGCACTTAAAGCTAAAACATTGGGCATGTAGATTTCTGGAACTTGGAGATAGTGAGGACTGCAGATGCTTGAAAGTCAGAGTCAATAAAATGTGGAGCTGGAAAAAAGCACAGCAGGTCAAGCAGCATCAGAGGAGGAGGAGAGTTGACATTTCAGGTTGGGGCCTACCATCAGGATTTCTGGATCATATCCAAAACATAGGATCTTAATTGCATAGTCCCTCAGAAGTGTAGGAATACTCCACAAAAGTCTGTGCAGTGATCACATTTATTAGTATTCAGAGTTTTTAAACCATTCACAGAACACACTCGTAGAACTAGTCACGTCGGGTTAAAAATCCTTGAAAGATGTTTTGTATTGTTTAGCTGCCTTTCCATTTGGTGTTCTAGCTCGCTATTTCATCTGCACCTTAGCTGTTAGAAATTTACACTACATGGACAAAGGCTCAGAGCCTGTGCCTATGCAGTAATTGCAGGTGAGAAAGTGCTTCGTGAACATAATGCATGAAGTGCAGGCAATGAGTTGGACAGGCTGAGGGCCCTGTCAACCAATGCTTGGTCAAATCCTCAGTCGAGAGAAAAGGAAGCTGTGACAGAAGCACTCTGGTGGAAAGTGGACTCATCAGAACCGAGGCAATGGAGATGAGGAAACTGAGGGCAAGGAATAGAGTCCTTGCAGGAAGCAGGGTGTGAGGAAGTGTAGTCGTGGTGATGGTGGGAGTCAATGGGCTTGCAGCAGATATTGGTGGACAACACATCTCAAAAATGGCAACAGTGAAGTCAGTGATGTAAAGGGAAGTGTCAGAGATGGATAAGGTGAAGGTAAGAGAAGATGGAATTTGGAAGCAAATCAGATGAGTTTTTATAAATCCAGAATTCTGGATCTGAAGAATAGTTATATCAAACTCAAAAACTAACTAAGTTTATCTCTCCAACATTACTGCCAGATCTGCAGAATTTCTCTAGCATTCTGTTTTAACTAATTAGTGATGTGTACATAAAAATAAATCAAAACATGTAGAGCTAAGTTTGTTGCCCTCCATACTGTCATTTATTGAATTAAAAATGTTAGACTAACAGTTATTTAGAATTTTATTTTTTATCCTCAAAGTGGAAGGGTTATTGAACTAATTGTACAGTGGCTGGTATCCTCTCACCAAGTCACCCCTCATTTACATATGCATAGTACACTGGCTGTGGCCAGCCAGTTTCGAGTCAGTCCCTCAAGTGAGGAATCTGAAGCCCCTGTTTTTTTTAATGGCTACCTATGGACTCATCACTCTCAAAACCAACCTCCTTAACAATTTGAATCACACAGGTTTTGTATCCAGATAAATGTGCACATTTAGACTCCTGAATTAATTCTATCTTAGACAAGTTAAAGTATAACCGTTTCTAAAACCGGACATTCCTAATATCTTCTTGGACCATTTGAAGACTAATAATTTATCCACATATTTTGTTTATTATTTACAGGTGAACACTTTGCTCTTTGTTACCAATAAAGCAACATTTTCCCTGCCCCCTTGCCCACTCCCACTTATCTTTAACAACAATATCATCTACACTTATACTCAGCTGAATTCAGAGGAGTCTACGTGACCTCCTTCTGAAATAACTCCAAAGAGGCTGGTCACGAAGTCACCCTTCATTTATATGTGCACAGTACACTGGCTGTAGCCAGCCAGATTGAAGTCAGTCCCTCAAGTGAGGATTCTGAACCCTCTGCTTATTTTTTTCTTCTTTTTTCTTTCTATTTTCTTTTTTTTTTCATTTTCTCTTTCCCCCACACTACCGCCTGTGGTAGTGTTTATTTTTAATACCCTGACTATTTTTTTTTAGCCATGTGTGTGTGCAGATGTGAGACACAGTGAAAGACACAAGGTGCATGAATCTTTATTCAGTTTCCACCACCAGGAAGAAAAGAAACACCCGAGGGCCAGTGACAAGCAGTGTCCTTCACATCAAAGGGCAATGCTGTGTGATCAAACATGAAGGGGAGGGCAGGGATTAAATCAAAATAGAGTTGGAGGGGGAAATAATGCACTCCACTCCCTGCGGCACCCACCTCTCCCTTAACAACTCCAGGGTGTTGATGAAGACCGTGTGCTCCTTCTCCAAGGACACCCGGGCTCTAACGTAACCGCGGAAGAGGGGCAGGTAGTCGGCCCTAACGACCCCCTCCATGGCCCGCTGCCTGGACCTGTTGATGGCCAGTTTGGCCAGGCCCAGGAGCAGACCCACGAGGAGGCCTTCAGACCTGCCCTCCCTCCTCCATACCGGGTGCCCGAAATCAGGAGCGTGGGACTGAAGTGCAACCAAAAGCAGAGGAGGAGGTTTTTAAGAAAATAAAAAAGGGAGTGCAAATGCCCACACCCAATATACACATGGTCCATGGACTCCACAGCACCACAGAACAAGCAGTTGGGCTGGGAGTCTGTGAACCACCGCAATCTGCGCTTGCAGGAGACCGCTGCGTGCAGCACCCTCCACCCCAGATCCCCGAGAGAAAGGGGGAGTACTCCCGCATAGAGAGCCCTCCACTGGGGATCCCCACCACCCGGTGGCAAATGGGCACGCCAAGGCATGAATTCCCTGCTTATTTTTTTTCCTTACCCTACTGCCTAACTGCGGTAGTGCTTATTTTTTCCCCAGCACCCATGTGTCTGTGCAGGTGTGAGACACAGTGAAGAATCTCCTGCTTATTTTTTTCTTTTTATTTGATAGGTATCCTGCCAACAAGTCACTCTCCATTTACATTGGAGAGTCCTAGACACTGGTCCAGCTCCCTCAGAGCCAGCTCTCAGTGAACAGAGCCTCTGACAGGCCTGTTTTTTTTTAACCCCCACAGTACCACCTAAATGCGGTAGTGCTTATTTTTTCCCCAGTACCCATGTGTGTGTGCAGGTGTGAGGCACAGTGAAGAATCCCCTGCTAATTTTTTAAATCTTTATTCAAATTTTCACCACCAGGAAGAAAGGAAACACCCAAGTGCCCTGTGACAAACAGTGCCCTTCACATCAAAGGGCAATACTGTGTGATCAAACAGTGAAGGGCAGGGCAGGGATCAAATCAAAGTAATGTTGGAGGGGGAGACCTCTGTGTTTTTTTAATTTTTATCCCCATACTATCACCTAACTGCGGTAGTGCTTATTTTAATCCCCTGCTTATCTTATTTTTTTTCCCCAGCACCCATGGTGTGTGTGTGCAGGTGTGAGGCACAGTGAAAGACACAAAGTGCATGAATCTTTATTCAATTTCCACCACCAGGAAGATAGGAAAACACCCGGGTGGCCAGTGACAAATACTGCCCTTCACATCAAAGGGCAGTGCTGTGTGATCAAAACAGTGAAGGGCAGGGCAGGGATCAAATCAAAGTAATGTTGGAGGGGGAAACCTCTTTTTTTTATTTTTATCCCCATACTATCACCTAACTGCGGTAGTGCTTATTTTAATCCCCTGCTTATTTCTTTTTTTATATAGCTCTCTGGATGTGGGACAGCTAGTCCAGGAACAGTCCCCTTCCTCTCAGTCCCCTTCAAGGTGGAGAGTCCTTGCACGTACTCGTACTCGTACTCATCCAACTCTCAAAAGGGAAAACACCCGAGTGGCCAGTGACAAGCAGTGCCCTTCTCAACAAGGGGCAATGCTGCGTGATCAAACAGTGTACAGGAGGGCAGGAATTAAATCAAAATAGAATTGACACTCCAGTTTATTTTGTTTTTTTCTTTTTTTTCCCGCCTAACCGCGGTAGTGCTTATTTTATCCCCAGCACCCATGGTGTGTGTGTGCAGGTGTGAGACACAGTGAAAGACACAAAGTGCACGAATCTTTATTAAATTTCCACCACCAGGAAGATAGGAAAACACCCGGGTGGCCAGTGACAAACACTGCCCTTCACATCAAAGGGCAGTGCTGTGTGATCAAAACAGTGAAGGGGAGGGTAGGAACTAAATCAAAATAGAGTTGGAGGGGGAGACCTCTGTTTTTTTTTATTTTTATCCCCATACTATCACCTAACTGCGGTGGTGCTTATTTTAATCCCCTGCTTATTTTTTTTTTACAGTTGTGTGACTTCTGACTTTGTTCACACCAGTCCAACACAGCCATCTTTGTGGTTAAAAAGGTAGTCCAAGTTATTTTTTTTTAATCTTTTTTTTCTTTTTTTTTTCCTTTTTTCTTTTTTTTAACCCCCACACTACCACCTAAGTGAGGTAGTGCTTATTTTATCCCCAGAACCCATGGTGTGTGTGTGCAGGTGGGAGACACAGTGAAAGACACAAAGTGCACAAATCTTTATTCAATTTCCACCACCAGGAAGATAGGAAAACACCCGGGTGGCCAGTGACAAACACTGCCCTTCACATCAAAGGGCAGTGCTGTGTGATCAAAACAGTGAAGGGGAGGGTAGGGACTAAATCAAAATAGAGTTGGAGGGGGAGACCTCTGTTTTTTTTATTTTTATCCCCATACTATCACCTAACTGCGGTAGTGCTTATTTTAATCCCCTGCTTATTTTTTTTTCCTGTTTCTTTTTTTTCTCTTTTTTTATTGTGCGTGACACTCCTATTCTTTTTTTGTCCCCTGTTTTGTTTTATAATTTAACCCCCACACTACCACCTAAGTGCAGTAGTGCTTATTATTTTTCCCCAGCACCCATGGTGTGGGTGTGTGGGTGTAAGACATAGTGAGAGACACAAGGTGCACGAATCAAATTTCCCCTGTTTATTTATTTTTTCTTTTTTTTACCCCCACACTACCACCTAAGTGCGGTAGTGCTTATTTTTGCCCCAGCACCCATGGTGTGTGTATGTGTAGGTGTGAGACACAGTGAAAAACACAAAGTGCACGAATCTTTATTCAAATTCCACCACCAGGAAGATAGGAAAACACCCGGGTGGCCAGTGACAAACACTGCCCTTCACATCAAAGGGCAGTGCTGTGTGATCAAAAACAGTAGGGACTAAATCAAAATAGAGTTGGAGGGGGAGACCTCTGGTTTTTTTTATTTTTATCCCCATACTATCACCTAACTGCGATAGTGCTTATTTTAATCCCCTGCTTTTTTTTCTTTTTTTTTCTTTTTTTTCCACCGAGACCCATTCCCCTACATTTACCCCTTCACCTAATACTACGGGCAATTTAGCACGGCCAATTCACCTAACCTGCACATTTTTGGACTGTGGGGGGAAGCTGGAGCACCTGGAGGAAACACTGCTGTTTAACCTCTTTTTTGGGGCAATGAAAATTCCTGTTTTATCTTTTTTTTCCTTTTTTTTCCTTTAATGCTCTGTTTATTTTCCCGGGCTCTAATGTAACTGCGGAAGAGGGCCAGGCAACTATAGCACTTTATTTCTTTTTTGATCAAAACAGTGAAGGGGGGGAACACTCCTATTTATATTTTTTCCCCCAGCACCCATGGTGTGTGTGTGCAGGTGTGAGACACAGTGAAAGACACAAAGTGCACGAATCTTTATTCAAATACCACCGCCAGGAAGATAGGAAAACACCCGGGTGGCCAGTGACAAACACTGCCCTTCACATCAAAGGGCAATGCTGTGTGATCAAAACAGTGAAGGGGAGGGTAGGGACTAAATCAAAATAGAGTTGGAGGGGGAGACCTCTGTTTTTTTTATTTTTATCCCCATACTATCACCTAACTGCGGTAGTGCTTATTTTAATCCCCTGCTTATTTTTTTCTCTTTTTTCTTTTTTTCTTCTTTTTTCTGTCCTTGACACCTCTTTTCTTTTACCCCCACACTACCACCTAAATGCGGTAGTGCTTATTTTTTCCCCAGCACCCATGGTGTGTGTGTGCAGGTGTGAGACACAGTGAAATCCCCTGCTTGTAGCTGTCAGCCAGAGCTCCCTGATTGGCTCAGGTTAACAACTCTAATCAGGGAACTTGCAGTCAATGAGATCCACCTGGTTCCAATCACTACAGTTATCAACATTTATCTTGGGGCCACAAGTTTCACAGATGCTTTGATGCTGAGCTCAAATCACACTTGGCTGAATTCAATAAGGCCTAGCAAAAGGCAATCTTTTCTAAGTGCTGCTCAATGGAGATGGGAAGTGGAAGAAATCCTGATGACCTGCAATTCTGTGTCACCCATAACTTCAGCAACAACTACAGTGCATCACAAGAAATAAAGGAGAGAAGTATTTCTCTTGAAATCATGCAGGTAATGGGGGAAAGTATTCAGGATTTGAGACAGAAGGAAAATGAACAAACAAAATATTGTACTTGCATCTTAAAATGAAAATATTTAATGCAAATGCCAGGGATGTCAGTGTCTGAGTCAACATTTGAAGCCTCAGAAAATCCCTTCAAAAACAGAAGTTGATTTATATGCTGAGTATAATAATGAATTACTAGCAGGGATGTGAGTGGTCATCATTGTTGTCATTCACTATATGTGAAGTCAGTCCTGTGGGAGCATGTCTTAAATTTCCACATATCTGCACAACACATGTGGTGTCACCTCTTCAAACCTTGTACGCAGTTATAAGGCTCTGGTAAGTAAATCATACGCTAATGGGACTGAAAAATTGAGGTTCTCCACTAATGCAAGCATAGCACATTGTGCCTGAATAGAGAGGCTTAATTTATGAACTAAGTATATACAAAAAAAAGTTTTGCAGGTGAAAAAAATGGGGTCATCTTATATGTTGAATTAATCTATACACTGCAGCCTACAGCATTTGAAAATATGAGACGTTTAAAGAGTCAACCAAGTAAAATTGCCTTTAAAATAACAGCAGTAATTTCCAACTTTAAAAATGTACATTATGTTTCTCTCTCTCTTGTATGAATTGTATGACTCTTTAGAAAACCGAAACTTTATATTAACCCCTGGAACGTAGAGTGTAACAAAAATACATCAGAAACCATGTTGCTGATGCAAGACCAACTCAAGAACGATGTTATGGGTAATCTACTTGTACCCAATAGTACTGACTGAAAATGTAGCAATCGAGACTCTTTCAGTGAAAATACCCAGTGTACTTTATGGACTGTCATTCTGCTAACTAATTACATCTGCACATGGGCAGCATTTGCCTTTCACTAGAATACTGACAGGTAATTTGGCATTGTCTATGCCCCTGTGCAAAATGCCATAGGTTCAACAACTTGGCTGTGTCTTGCAGTCTTTCTGATAGAAAGACAAAAGTCAACATTAGTTTGGGTGAATGTACTATTATGGCATTATGTACCATTGATATTTTAGGACTTGATATGTACTGTGATTGATTTCAAAGTGACAGTAGGGAGGGGATTGACAATCTGTGCACCGGTGGAGTTCTGAAGGGCTTTTAACCCCAGCATTTTTAAAAATATATAGGTTATCTGTCTGAAAGTTGAGCAGATTGACAGTCTTGGTTTCTGTTCAAGCAGGGAACACTTCTGAAGGAACCGCAGAGAGGGGAAGTGGTCAATGACTGCAGAGTGTTCTGGTCATCTTAACATTTTCTTTAGCTACTTCACAAATACTACTTGGATGGGGTGGAGTTTTCTGTAAATTGCTAAATACTTTGCATCAATTTCCATTGGTATCTCCGAATATCTCATTGAAATGGTAGGAAATGGCTTTAATGCAATATTACTTCTCTGCTTTTCAATTTGGGATGCTTTAGTTTTAATTTTTCATGATGAAGCATCTGCTGCTACAGTTCTAGTGTTAGACAAGTCACACATCAACAACATGTGACTAAAATATAAAGATTCATTGAATGATTTGATGGGCTCCTTTCCAACTGAATTAATTAAATTCCATTTTGTTAACAAATGTGTAATTTCTTACAAGCTTTTCTGGAAGAATTATTTATAGCTGTTAATCATTTTTTTTTTAAACTTGGGACTGCTAAACCTACTGTGTTTTTCCAACATTTCTCTCCATAAATTCAAAATTCATGTATCTTCTCAATTTCCTCTCTGCTATTAACTTGCATTTGTCTGTCTGTGGCCAATTCTTTTAGCCACCTTTGATACAAACAAATTCATTCACACTCAGAGCATTTATTGCCTCGTTGAGATGATCTTTTAAAACCATCAACTTTCTCTTAATAACTGGGGAATTGTTGTTGGCTCTTTTTCCCCCTCGCCATTAATTTCTCTCCCAGTCTGCAGAGATTTATGTTTTGCACTTCAGTTTACAAGTACCATTTGGAAGCTGATCTTTTAAAAAAAAAAGTTGAAATATGATGTGACTTCCGATCACATACAGCCCAAAGAGAAAGTCACAAGTTTACTGGCAAACAACGTTGTAAAAACAGTATCAAATGGCTAGAGTTAGAAAGAACATTGACATAAACATATAGGATTAGTAATATTCAAATAAGGTAATGTTGAAAAATATATCATTACTCATCCATCTGCTGTTACACAAAAAGCCACTAAAATTATCTCAAACTCAACAGTTTAGTAATGAATGTGTTGTATCTACTGATGCACCTCATTACTACTTGAAAAAAAAGCCTTAGCTAAGCATCAGTAACCTCCTGCTGTCTTGTTTTACAACACTTAACCAGAAAACTGTTAAATTTAGTCTTTTCCTTTCATCCATCTGTACGAAATAAAACCACTCATCAGTTTTCTCTGAAGTACATTGATGGCCTTTGTTTCACCTTCTTCTTTAACCGTGAACATTTCCAACCATACTAATTTGTCACATACTATTTTGAAACTTGACACTCAATAACAAAACTAAGTGAACTTTTGCTCTTGCCTGATTGTGACAACTGTTCTCATCCAACAGCTTTCACACTATTTTCCCCAAGTTCAACACGGCAAGCGAGATCAATGTGGTATACTAATCTTGCATTCCAGTCCTGGAGCATGAGCAGCACGGTTAGTGAAGTTACAGTGAAACAAAGAAAAAAAATCCTGATGCTATTGCAGTTCAATGGCAAATGTTTCACTAAGTTATCTATGCAACAATCAACAAGTCTAAGTTTATACTGTGGTATCAGTTTGGTGAAAGGTTCATAAAACTGTGATTCAACCGATCTCAAAAGGTGACAAATACATCTATTTACAGCTGAGATCTTCTTAGGTCCGAAAGTTTACAGACATTACATGGGCAATGGGCAGAAAGTTCAGAAGATATGTCGAGAATAGAAAATTCTGATTCTTGATTTCAGGAAAATAAAATCTGATTCAAGTCTTTCAATAGGGTGTTCTGAATTTCTCTAATCGGTGGCAACTATCTTATTTCCATGCAATTATATCTCATTTTTAGCTAATCTTGCCTTATTTATATACAACTCACGATTCTCTCAGGCACTGCTGAGATATCCACTGTAAACCAGGACAGTTGCCTGGCTGATCAAGCTTGCTGCTTGGTTCGCCAGGCTTCCATTTTAAACTGTATGCATCAACATCTCATTGAATGCTCAATGGACAGTGACCATCTCCAACCTTTATCCATGGAAATTGGCATCGGCAAAACACCAGCCTCACCATATCATCCTGGCAGATTTCAGACAACTCCTAACACACTTCAGCACTACACCTTGAAGCATATGCTTACCTCACATTGTAATGCTAACGTCAGATCGATCTGTGTACAGGTCACATCCCCATTGCATACATTTGCACAGGATGCCTTTTTTATTTGGCATTTCTCTTGCTTCTTTCATGTTGACTGAATTTGCATGTACTTGGAGGCTCACAGGATGTCCCGTTTGCCTTGACTTTTTGTGCAGACAAAAAGGCAGAAAGCTTGTCCTGGTTGCCAGCATTGAACAGCTGAGGGGAGGCATGTTGCTGTACAGCACCCAGCTACATGAATGTCTCACGTACAGCATGTGCCAGCAGCTGGTGTGGCAAACATATTGCATGTGTTTCAACCAAATGAGCATGACTGAAAGTAAAAGGGGGCCAGGCCTAAGTAGTGTGAAAGGTAAATGCGAGTCAGCCATGGGCAGTGTTTGATTTCAATCTGGGGGTGGGCCATTGTCAGTCAGGCACTTGGTGTGACTATGTTCAGGGAATCCCTGTCCTTGCAGTCTGGGGATTGAGCCACGGGTCAGTCCTGCAAACCAAGTGCAACCAGTCTGAGGTTCACAGGTAGGTCAGGCAGAGACTTTGGGCTGTCATTAATCAATCAGCATCACAATATAACGCAGCCCATCCTTGGACTTGGGTTTCCCCACTTTCTACAATAGGGGATGGATTGCTCCCTGATAAGCCCCTTTGCCATTTACTGCCCAAAGCCTCTGCCTGACTTACCTGTGAACTTCAGACTGGTTGCACTTGGTTTGCAGGACTGACCGTGACTCAATCCCCAGACTGCAAGGACATATCACTGACTGACTATGGCAAGAACAAATTATATGCCTTTGCTGCCTGCATTAAAGGATTCTTAATATTTGCTGCTGTTGGGGATGCTTTTCAGAGGTGAGCTTTGTCTCCATAACATAACTTCTACCATCATGAGAATTTATGAAAAGGCTACTTAACGCAGACACGGCAGCCACTTCACAAAGTTAAATGATAGTCAGTTGTAATGATTAAAAGTGCATACGTACTCAGAGGTGAAAGTGTATTTGCAATGCTGTGTCATCCTCCTATGTGCCCTCAGGGCATTTACTTTTCCCTACCCTCCCTTTACATCTTGGTGTCATTGAGTGTGTAGCTGAGGTGGAGAGAGTGCACTCTGCAGTGGACGTTATTGGACAAATTGGGCAATGACCCTGCGGAATTTGGAGCTAGACGTGCTGCCAATGTCCTGTAGGGTCATTGTGCTTGGCTGCGGCTTCTAAAGTCTGGGTGGCAGGGCACCTCTGGGATGTACTGAGAGGAAACTACTGGGGGCCCTGGGTGTGGGTTCCTCCTCTGCTTCCATGGAAGGAAAGGGCAGCATGCAGTGAGGTTGATGGCCCTTTCTCCTTGCCACTGAAGCTGAGCACCAGTTACTGCAATGTCAGAGTGTACACAGGTCCATATGCATTTCCAGCAGCCACTGAGCATTCTGCTGGACCTGGCTATACCTGGTAAGCACCAATTCTGTCCGTGGAGATGCATATACACTGCAGCCAACATTGGGACTGATACTATTGGTGGGTCCCTCTGACCTTCAACTTTATTGACCAGCCTGCTGTTTGTGTGCCTGCAGTGTGATCGAGTAATGAATGAATGAGAAGAATGGCTCATTTTCAGCCTGGCACTGAGCAGGTGCCCAGACTCTAGCAAGTGGGTGTCAGAGGCCTGGCATGTTCCTTTCCTCAACCAGCTGTGAAGACATACCAGTGATGTGCTCCTTTGATAGTACTTCTCAATTCTTGAAGTACCCAGCAAGAGAAACAGAACCCAGCAAGGCACAAGGCCCAGAGCTGGTGGAGAAAGCCTTGCCTTACCTGTTGGCCCCTTCCTCTGAGGTGGAGGAGGAGCTGGTGTCTTTGGGCAGAGGCTGCAGGAGGGTTGCTGGTGCTTGAATGGGAGGATAGGCCATTGTTGTGCTGTGGTGATATAATCTTGAGCTCAAAGTTTGTGCGAAGATTTGTAGCTCGGGTGCTCGTTGCTGTGGTTCTGTTCGCCGAGCTGGAAGTTTTTGTTGCAAACGTTTCATCCCCTGGCTAGGCAACATCATCAGTGCTTGGGAGCCTCCTGCGAACCGGAGGAAACATCAAAGAAGCGCTTCGCAGGAGGCTCCCAAGCACTGATGATGTCGCCTAGTCAGGGGACGAAACGTTTGCAACAAAAACTTCCAGCTCGGCGAACAGAACCACAGCAATCTTGAGCTTTCTAGAATACGTTCACAGTGATAGCAATGAGAGAGCAGCACAGCACAATGAGTTTTCCAGGGGTTGCCTCAACATGAGGGTCTTGGCACCCACCCATGAGCAATATCCATTCTCTGCAGCCATCTCAAGCGTCATCTCCCCCTCAGGGTGTGAGAACCAAATAGCAGTCACATCGTCACTCCTCTTGGCCTCTTCTACCCAGTTCTCAGACATTTGCTACTGCAATGAGACAAAAAAGGGGGATGAGTGAGATGAAAGTGAATGGAAGAACTGTTAGTGGTGGTGCAAGAGCTGCAGAGGTGATGAGGTGTCCGCAATGATGGCGTAGATAGCACACACCGCAAATAGGCATAACTTAGGAGGGTAAGAGTTATTGATTGAGAATGCTACCCCATACTTATTCTTGAGGAGGGCAGATATCATTGATCAAGGCATTAATGGAAGATTTATTTCATTTTACAGCTGTCACCGAATGTATCTAAAGAGGTCAATAATATGATGTTTATTTTAATGCACTTAGAAATCTGCTGGGTGAAGACAGTTTGATGGTAACTAGAGCAGTGGATTATACATTGAAACGGGTCACATTTTAACTCCCTCTTTGCTCCAACCTACAGGCATCAGATGGTGCATTCTCCTTCAAATCACAAGCAGGAATTTATTGTCCCTCCTGTAGCTATACTGGAAGGACATCCATCCTCGATTATGAAAACAGGTGGATAATATTTTTGTCAGCACCTTGTTTGATCAGCCACAGAGTTTATTCCCTGTAGGATAACACCATTTCACAGATTAATTAAACAATTAGCAGAAAGGAAAAGGCCTGCTGCTCCTCTCTGACCTAGTTATTGGACTGCATTTCAGTCCTTTCATTATTCTTCAACAAGTCTGCAGGCTGTTGCCCTGGAATAAGTTTAAAGCAATTATATTTAGATGTTTACTTATAAAGTCATCTGAGAAGGATGATATTCCTATTCAAAGTCAGAAGAGTTGCATAAGGTCATAACATTTATATCATATGACTTTTTATGGAAAAAAAACAGCTCTCTAACCTGATAGACTGTTAGTTTGTGTTGAACAGGAGGCGATTAATGAAATAGCAAGCCGCAAGCAATTAAAATAATTTCAAGCAATGCATGTCTTAAATTCATCCACATCAAAATTTTAATTAAGTAAAAGCCTTGAACTCAGATCATGCCAAATAGACTACATCCACATGGATTATGAGGTTCCTATCCATTCCAAAAATGTGGGGAAAGAGACGCAGCACACTGGCTATATCTTAATTTTTGTTCTGTTCGAAGTGAACAGAAATGTGTTCTAATAAATTCCATGCTCTATCTGTGTAACTTTGTGTTGTTCTCCATTCTTGTCCTTCATTTTTTTTTCAGAATTTGACCTGTCGAGGATTCCATTCTCCTCAATCTTCACAGTCTCTGATTTAAATCCTTGGCACTAATCCCACTTCTCCACTCCTAGCTCACATCAAGCTGCACGTTTCCTCTCCACCTACTCCTCATATGGCCATTTAACTGTCTATCCAAGCTTTCATCCCTGGCCTCATGTCTTTTTATGAGATTGCTCATAAGCATGGAGCCAGCTTCCATGAGCATGGCAATGATTTTAACTCTATTTCTCTATCATCATTTCTGAATTCGTGAATACCAATATGTTGTCCAGCTACCTTGTTTCATGTTATCCATGGGTCAGGACAGTTTCTCCACTGCCATTAGAAAAACCAAAACATAACCTTTTCGCAGAAAGCAGACTGCAAGTATACTCCTGACTGGTTCCTGCTGTACACCATTTACTAATACTGCATAGACTGGAAGTTTTTAATGCAATAATTGTTCCCTTAACAACATTAGCAAGAATACAAACTAGAGGTGCTTCAAGTTTTCTTGCTGGTAAATGCAGCATGCTTCTGCTTATTAAAATAATTACAATGTAGTTCAAAAATATTAATAAAAATTGTGACAAATCATATTTTTTCAGCATGCATTTAACCAATGTACTGGTTTTCAATGAGAACATGGGTTAAGATAGAGAGATAACAGCCCAAAATTTTCTACAGTGGGGCATTTCATGCATATTGACCTTACTAGAATCTTTGTCCTTGCTTTCAGCTTGAACATCTGTTGCACTGTAAATTGGAGGAAGTGCAATTTGTTTACAGCCCAATGATGTCAACATTGCATTTAGAGAACAATGGTGTGACAGCAAGCCAATCTCTTTATTCCATGGTTTGAAGAATGGAGAATTAAACCGAGGCAGAATGAAGGAAAGGGGTTAGAATTATAACTTAAATACAGAAGGTGAAATAAAAATACAAAAATAATATGAAAAAGAAAGATTGGATTGGGAGAGAAAAATAGAAATACAAAGGAAGAGTCTGAAAAGATGATAAAAATGTCAATATTTAAAAAACATTTAGCACCTACTGCCTATGGAAAAGTCACAGTTTCTATTGTTCCTCTAGGTGAGAGAGGTTAAGTAGACTTTCTGAAATACAACTCAACATCAATAGGGTTCTCACACCTGAAACTCACATACAGATGGAAACTAACATACAGGTTGAAATGTGTGTGTGCAGATTGACAGTGAGTTGTTAGTATCTGACCCACAGTGGAGTCAAATAAATTGTTCAACAAGTTGCGGTGATTCCTTGCCACAAATGTCTAGGTTATTTGCACACTAACAATGCCAGCAGCATGCATGAACTGCTTGTTGGTTTTCCAGAAAATTCAGAACCATTAATTAAGTGCTTAGACTTTGCTGTTATCAGCATAAGTGTTGATGTCTATTTTCCACAGGTCCAGAGGACACAAGTTTCTGCTCAAAAGTAGATGCTTTACTATTGGACAGCCAGCGAGGGATTCTCAATGTGACCAGAAGTAGTCGTTTGTCTACTTGTGGTGATACCTCTTCACGAATCTCTGCCCTACCCACAAAGACAGTTTTTTTTTAATAGGGATTAAACAAAAGGTTTATCAGTCACATGGTCGATTGTCATTACATAGAGTTAAGATAGGTAATTACGAATTTACAAAACCTGGTGAACGTCGATGTCCTGTGATAACTTGTGAATGGATTACAGCAACTGATTATCGTATTCCTCATGATCATGTGTTGATGGGAAGAGATTAAAACAGAAGGGTTTTGCCTGTTCTCAATGGGAGATCCACGTAACTGATGCTAATATGGAAGGGAAGTAAGACAATGGGAGCAGGAGACAGTTTATCAGTTTTGTCTGGGAAGGACAAATACCTCTGTCTGAGGCTGCAGAGGAATCCACATGTGTGTCTCCAATGGACCCCTTTCCTGGGATGCAGTCAGCCTCCCCCCTACTGAGATGTTCGGTCTATATTGTAAGAGGACAGGCTTCCAATTGATAGTGCAGTGAATCTCTTTGGCAGTGGAATGTTTAACCCTTGAGTCCCTAGTATGCCTTGAAAGAGAAGTAAAACATGGAACTGATCCCTTTGTGGCTTTCTAACTTCCTCATCAGGAATCAGACTTAGTAACAAGATAAGGTCAGTCACTTTAGTTTCCTCAGAAGATCACTGGCCTGGTAAATGTTTAGTCAGAAGATGGCTTAAACACCCA
The DNA here is from genome assembly GCF_004010195.1 of Chiloscyllium plagiosum. Classification (NCBI taxonomy): domain Eukaryota; kingdom Metazoa; phylum Chordata; class Chondrichthyes; order Orectolobiformes; family Hemiscylliidae; genus Chiloscyllium; species Chiloscyllium plagiosum. The sequence goes on from NC_057716.1 coordinate 41,303,408, forward strand.
AGTCGTATTAGCTAAATTGTCAAGTCCATGTAGGTTAAGAATTGCATTGCTTAACTCCTGTTATGCAGATATGAAAACTACTCTGCAGAAACACACTATCAGAGTCAAATGGGTAGATTTTACAGGGGGCAGATTACCTGTCTGCTACAACCAAAAGGTTCACCAACATTGCGCTGATCTGAAACCCAGTTACTTGGAAGAAATAAAATGTTAGAGACAGCACTAATGGATCAGGGAGACTTGCACTCCTATCTGGGAGAATGTAACAGACTAATTTGAATAGTAATGGAGTTCGGAGATCATGTTGCGGCTGTATAGGATGTTGGCTAGGCCACTTTTGGAAAATTGTGTGCAATTCTGGAGGGTATTGTGAAACTTGAAAGGGTTCAGAAAAGAATTAAGGGATGTTGCCAGGATTGGAGGATTAGAGCTATAGGGAGAGGCTGAACAGGCTGGGGCTGTTTTCCCTGGAACGCCAAAGGCTGAGGGGTGATGTCCTAGAGGTTTATAAAATCATGAGGGCATGGATAGGGTAAATAGAAAAAGTCTTCTCCCTGGGGGGGGAGAGTCCAGAACTAGAGGGCATAGGTCCCTTTTATATCTTTCCCCTCTCACCCTAAACCTAAGGGGCAACTTTTTCACGCAGAGGGTGGTGCATGTATGGAATGCTTTGCCAGAGGAAGTGGTGGAGGCTGGTACAATTGCAACATTTAACAGGCATCTGGATGGGTATATTGAATAGGAAGGGTTTAGAGGGATATGGGCCAAGTGCTGGCAAATGGGACTTGATTAGGTTGGGATATCTGGTCGGCGTGGATGAGTTGGATGGAATAGTCTCTTTCAGTGTTTCCGCACTCTATGACTCTAAATGTGAATTGTTGCATTTTGGTAAGACAAACCAGGGCAGGACTTATACAATTAATGGTAAGGCCCTGGGGAGTGTTGTTAACAGAGAGACATAGGGCTTCAGGAATATAGTTCCTTAAAATTGGTGTCACAGTTAGACAGGTTGGTGGAGAAAGTACTTGGCATGCTTGCTTTCATGGGTCAGAGCATTGAGTATAGAAGTTACGACATCATGTTGCAGCTGTACAGGACATTAGTGAGACCACTTTTGGAGTGCAATATTCAGTTCTAGTCACCCTGCTATAGGAAGGATATTATTAAATTGGAAAGGATACAGAAAAATGTTTCAATAATATTACTGAGATGAGATGGTTTGAATTATAAGGAGAGGCTGGATAGGCTTGAACCTATTTCCCTGGAACATAGAAGGTTGACGGGTGACCTAATAAAGGTTTATAAAATCATTAGCGGTGTAGATAAGATGAATAGTGAAGGTTTTTTTTTCCTTTGGTCAGGGAGTTCAAACTAGAGGCATAACTTTAATGTGAGAGGAGAAAGATTTAAAAGGGACCTGAGGGGCAACTCTTTCACACACAGTGTGGTTCGCATGTGGAATGAACTGTCAGAGGAAGTGGTAGATATAGGTATAGTTACAACGCATTAGAGACATTTGGACAGGTACATGAATAGGAGAGGTTTAGAGAGATATAGGTCAAACACAGGCAAATAGGACTAGTTATTTTGAGGAAACTTGGTCACACTAGGAGATTAGGTTAAAGAGTCTGCTTCCGCACTGTATGATTCTGTGACCACTGCAGAGGTGGTGAATGGATCAGATGAAAAATTTGCAGCTACACTTGATGTAGATGAAGGAACTGATGGCATTCTGGCTAAGTTTGCAGACGATACAAAGATAGGTAGAGGGACAGGTAGTATTGAGGAGGTAGTATTGAGGAGGTTGCAGAAGGATTTGGACAGGTTAGGAGAATGGGCAAAGAAGTGGCAGATGAAGTACAATGTCGGAAAGTGTGAGGTCATACACTTTGGTCAGAAGAATAGAGGCATGAACTATTTTCTAAATGGGGAGAAAATGCAGAAGTCTGACGAGACTAATGAGTCCAGTATTCTCTCAAAGTAAACTTGCAGGTTGAGTCAGTAGTTAGGAGGCAAATGCAATGGTGGCATTTATTTTGAGAGGACTGAAATAAAAAAGCAAGGATGTACTTCTGAGGCTCTATAAGGCTCTGGTCTGACCACATTTGGAGTATTGTATGCAGGTTGGGACCCCATATTTCAGGAAGGATGTACTGGACCTGGAGCGGGTCCAGAGAAGGTTCACAAGAATAATCCCTGGAATGAAAAGCTTAAGATATGAGGAATATTTGAGGACTCTAGGTCTATACTTGATGGAGTTTAGAAGGATGAGAGGGGATCTAATTGAAACATACAGAATACTGAATGGCCTGAACAGAGTAGATGTTGGGAAGATGTTTTCGTTGGTAAGAGATATGAGGACATAAGGGCATAGTCTTAGAGTAAAGGGTAGACTTTTAGAACAGGGATAAGGAGAAACTTCTTCAGACATTTAGTGGTGACTCAATGGAATTAATTGCCACAGAAGGCTGTGGAGGCCAGATCTTTGAACATATTTAAGACTGAGATAGATAGGCTCTTGAGTATCAAGGGGATAAAGGGTTACAGGGAGAAAATGGGAAAATGATGTTGAGAAACTTCTCAGCCATGATTGTATGGCGGAGCAGACTTGATGGGTTGAATTGGCCTACTTTCTGCTGCTATGGTCTTATTTCGGCTCTCTCCTTAAGTATCTTGCAAAAGAAGTCCTTGTAAAGGAAATGGAGTCTCAAATAGAGTCTGAGATCTGTTTGTGTGTGTTCTTACACATATCAACCTTGCCTAAAACTTCGAGAATTGAAACAGAAACTGGAAAATACAACTGCACGAGCACTGATTGAAGACTGTCGCACCAAAGAGGAGCATGTAATGTAGAATAAAGATGAGAAAGCTCTAACAAGCTCCTAAAACCAACATCCCAATAATTTCCATGATGTATTGAACTCTGTGAAGAAAGACTAAGCCTCACTAACAGCGATGGTGATGCTGGAGGGCTTGGAGTGTTTATTTCCATATGCGGCTGTAGAGGAGCATTCACAGCCCCCTGTATCTGGAACGAAAGGACATGGGAGAGAAACCATTATTTATGCTGTAAATTCTAAGAATTTTAGGCTGGATCACAGGGAATAATGTAGGCCTCTGCAGTCAGACTGAGCTAATTGCCACATAGATGGAAAGCAAAATAATGATTAAGGTTAAAAGTATCTTGCTCAATGCAGGACATGGAAAAGGTAAAGAAGTGATGAGTTTTGGAGAAAACTTCCCATGTAGCAATGGGTGCAGGGCAGACCTTCACCCATGATCAGCTTAAGGGCCCAGGTTGTATTTTGACTGACAAGATCTAACATGGAAAGCACCCTAATATTCCTTCACAGGTTAATACTTCCACACCAGGACTTTAAGCAACTTAACCCAGCAACATTTTATTTTATTCATTCAGTAGTTTGGAAGGCAAATGCAATGATGGTATTTATTTTGAGACGACTTGAATATGAAAGTAGGTATATACTTCTGAGGCTCTATAAGGCTCTGGTCAGACTACATTTGGAGTATTGGGCTCTATATCTCTGGAATGATGTACTGGCAAATGGGACTTGTATATTTGGGAAAACTTAGTTGGCATGGCTGAGTTGTGCTGAAGAGTCTGGGTGGCTTCTGTGCTGTATGACTCTATGACCACTGCAGAGGTGGTGAAAGAATCAAATGAAAAATTTACAGCTCTATTTGATCTAGATGAAGGAGCCGAGGGCATTCTGGCTACGTTTGCAGATGATACTAAGATAGGTAAGTGAACATTTGAATAATTGCTAACTTTTATAAAATGACATACAATATTCCAGCTCAAGAATATGATGGCACACTTGCTCCCAAGAAAAATCACTTGAGATTACTTAATTGTTCTCTCTCCCTATTCCTCGAATCTCTATCACGTGGCACGGGTATGTCATTTGTATGTCATTTATAAAATGACATACAATATTCCAGCTCAAGAATATGATGGCACACTTGCTCCCAAGAAAAATCACTTGAGATTACTTCAGGATATCTGTGATATGAGTGCTACAGCCGGTAGAAGTGTTTAGATCACAGCAGAAAGCAGACCTCAGAACCTAGAGCTGTGATTTTAAAAGGCAACATGGGTGTTGCTGGCTAGGCCAGCATTTATTGCCCATCCCAAATTGCCAAGAGATAGTTGAGTCAACCGTGTCACGTGTAGGCTAGACCAAGTGAGGATTAAAGTTTCCTTTCCTGAAGGACATTCGTGATGGAATTTTACAACAATCAACAGTGGTCACATGGTTATATTAAGCTAGCTTCTAATTCCAGATCTTATTTCAGTTCAAATGTCACCACCTGGTGTGGTGGGATTCAAACATTAAACTGGGATTCTGGGTTAATGCTCCAGTGCGCATTACTGAGGTTAAGGAGGAGAAGGAGGAGAAAAAGAGAAAGTTTGTGCGAAGATTTGTAGCTCGGGTGCTCGTTGTTGTGGTTCTGTTCGCCGAGCTGGAAGTTTTTGTTGCAAACGTTTCGTCCCCTGGCTAGGCGACATCATCAGTGCTGGGGGGGGCCTCCTGCGAAGCGCTTCTTTGATGTTTCCTCCGGTGTTTATAGTGGTCTGTCCCTGCCGCTTCTGGTTGACAACCTGAACCGGCAGGGACAGACCACTATAAACACCGGAGGAAACATCAAAGAAGCGCTTCGCAGGAGGCTCCCAAACACTGATGATGTCGCCTAGCCAGGGGACGAAACGTTTGCACCAAAAACTTCCAGCTCGGCGAACAGAACCACAACAGAAAAAGAGAAAGATGGAATGGCCTGTACCAACAGAACCAGTGGTTTGAGGATCATGGGGTTGCAGCTGTGGATGAGCAAGCAGTGCATGTAAGGCCATTTATAATAAGCAAGAACTCTTAATTGTGTGAGGAAACATGGTCTGCCTTTGAGCTGGCCTCCAGACTAGGTCTCAAAAAAACAACAGAGCTTGGAAGTAATTTGAAGAAGACTTGCAGTCCAAACTCAAATATCTAAGGGGAGGATGGAGCAGAGGTTACAGATAAGCTCTCTAAGTGGTACTTCTAATCCAAGTAAAACCTGTTCTCTCTTTTACCTCACTTCTGAATACCAGAGTCTCTTCTTATGCATTTTAGATTAGATTAGATTCTCTACAGTGTGGAAACAGGCCCTTCAACCCACCAAGTCTACACCGCCCCTCCGGAGAGTAACCCACCCAGACCCATTTCCCTCTGACTAATGCACCTAACGCTATGGGCAATTTAGCATCATCAATTCACCTGACCTGCACATCTTTGGACTATGGAGGGAAACCAGAGCACACCCATGCAGACATGGGGAGAATGTGCAAACTCCACACAGACAGTCGCCCAAGGCTGGAATTGAACCTGGGACCCTAGTGCTGTGAGGCAGCAGTGCTAAACACTGAGCTACCGTGCCACCCAAGACATTTCAGGTGAAGGTGTCAAATGCATCAAAACATCAGAATTTCAGCTAATTTGGATTAAATGGGAGAAATTTACTCTGCTACATCTGTCCAGGTTTGTCTATAGTGTATTTACTATCTTATTTGTTTTTCTAAAATTATAGAAGCATTAACAATCCATTAAGTCATTGTCATCACATATTTCAAATCCTGTCCTTGTTTAATAATCCTTCAAATAGAAAATAATGTGTTGTGAAAAGATTCCTCTTTAACTTTATGCATCGGAAAATGCCCAGGTCTTTGGCTTTATTGTCATTATTAGCTGCTGCTGCTGCCTGTGAGTAAAGTGAACCTAATTAGCCTCGATGCAACAAATTCGCAAAACTACCACTGATTGTGATCCTTGCCAAAAGCAATGGAAATCTAGACAAATGATTCTAAGATCTCTCCTACACCTTCTGTTACAAGGTTTCAGGGAAAAAAAATGACAGGATGGTGCTGGTTGACTTTGACATCGATTGTCCAGATGGTACTCTCCAATGGCTATGAGATAATGTATGTCACATTTTTCCATCAGAATGTTAGCTTCACCTGGCCCTGACAAGACAATGAAGATAATAGAGAGGTGGAAATATACCTCTCCATCCATTCTCTTTACTAAATGTGTGTTGTATCTCAAATATATTTGTTATTTCAACTTCTGCCTGCTCCCTATCCCTTTTATCTAAGATGGATTCTGCTCATATAAATATTAAGATGAAAAGGACCAAGGCTTTTACTTATTCCTGTAAGTCGATCACAGTAAGTGAAAAATTGCTAACTGTATTACAAAATGACAAGCAATGACCCCAGCTAAAGAATATGACAGCATATTTGCTCCCAAAAAATCAGTGAGTTTACTTCAGGCTATCTGTAACGAGTGCAACAGCCTGTAGGAGTGTTTTAGATCACAGTAGAAAGCAGACCTCCGAACCTAGAGCTATGATTTAAGGCAACAGCACTGGGATGAGCTGTAGGTATTTAATATCTCTGAAAAGGTTGATTTATTATATGATTAAACACCTCTGGAGCAGGTGGGGCTTGAACTCAGACCTCCTGGTCCAGAGGCACAGGCTCTACCAGTGCACAACTTCTGAATGGGAAAGACTTTGAACAGATTTAGCAACTCAACTGGGCATCCATGAGGTACTTTGTGCTACCAACAGCAGCAGAATTGTACTCCAGCACAATCTGTAACCTCATGGCCCAGCATGTCCCCCACTCAGTCATTACCATCAAGCCAGGGGATCAACCCTGATTCAATGGAGAGTGTAGGAGGACATGCCAGGAGGAGAATCAGGTATAGCTGAAGATGAGGTTTCAACCTGGTGGAGTGTCCAAATAGGACTACTTGCATACCAAAAAGCAGAAGCAGTAAGTGATTGAGCTAAACAGTCCCACAACCAACGGATCAGATCAAAGTTCGGCAGTCCTGCCACATCCAGTCAAGAATGGTGGCTGACAATTAAACAATTCACTGGAGGAAGAGGCTCCACAAATATTCCCATCCTCAATGATGAAAGATCCCAGCACACCAGTGCAAAAGGTCAGGCTGAAGTATTCACAGCAATTTTCAGCCAGAAGTGCCAAGCAGATGATCCATTTCTGTCTCCTCCGGTAGACCCCAGCATTACAGATACCAGCCTTCAGCCAATCCGCATCACTTCATATGATACCAAGAAATGGTGGGAGACACTGGATACTGCAAAGGCTATGGGCCCTACAACGTTCTGACAATAGTACAGGCGACTTATGCTCCAGAACTTGCTGCTCCCCTAGCCAAGCTCTTCAAGTACAGTTACACACTGGCAGCTATCCACCAATGTGGAAAATTGCCCAGGTATGTCCTGTGCACAAAAGGCAGGACATGTCTAGCCCAGACAATTATCATCCCATCAGTCTCCTCTTGATCATCAATAAAGTGATGGAAGGTGTCATCAATGGTGTTATCAACACCTGCTCAGCAATAACCTACTCAGTAATGCCCAATTTGGATTCAGACAGGGCCACTCAGCTCCTGACCTCATTACAGCCTTGGTTCACGCATGGGCAAAAGAGCTGAATGCCAGAGGTGAGGTAACAGTGACTGTCCCTGAGATCAAGGCTGCATTTGACTGAGTGTGGCATCAAGGAGCCCTAGCAAAACTGGAATCAATGGCTTTCAGGGGGCAAACTCTCTGGTGGTTAGAATCATACCTGGCACATAGAAAGATGATTGTGGTTGTTGGGGATCAGTCTTCACAACTCCAGAGCATCTCTGCAGGAGTTCCTCAGGGTAGTGTCCTAGGCTCAACCATCTTCAGCTGCTTCATCAGTGACTTTACTTCCAATACAAGGTCAGGATTGGGGATGTTCACTGATGATTACACAATGTTCAGCACCATTCGTGACTCCTCAGATACTGAAGCCGTCCATGTTCAACTGCAACAAGATCCTGACAATATCCAGGTTTGGGCTGACCAGTCGCAAATAACATTTGCATAATCCAAACGCCAGGCGATGATCATCTCCAGTAACAGACAATCTAATCACTGCCCCTTGACATTTGAAGGTGTCACCATCACTGAATCCATCAACATTCTGGGTTTTACATTGATCAGAAACTCAACTAGACTTGTTGCTTAAACACAGTAGCTATAAAAGCAGGACAGAGGCTAGGAATACTGGGGTGAGTAACACACTTCCTGACTCCCCAAAGCCTGTCTTCTACCTACAAGGCACAAAGCAGGATTGTAATAGAATACTCCCTGCTTACCTGCAGCTCCAACGATACTCAAGAAGCTTAACACTATTCTAAAGAAGCCCACTTGATTTGCACTACATCCACTCCCACCACCACTGATGCTCAGTAGCAGCTGTGTGTACTATCTACAAAATGCACTACAGAAATTCACAGAAGATCAGCACTCAGCACTTTCCAAACCCATGACTACTTCCATCTAGAAGGACAAGGGCAGCAGATACATAGGAACATCACCACTTTCAAGTTCTCCTCTAAGCCACTCACCATCCTGACTTGGAAATATATCACCATTTCTTCACTATTGCTGGGTCACAATCCTGGAATTCCTTCCCTAATGTCATCCCATTGGGACTGCAGCGGTTCAAGAAGGCAGCTCACCACCACCTTCACAAGAGCAACTAGGGACGGGCAATAAATACTAGCCAGCTAGCAACGCCCACAAAAATGAATTTAAAAACCCACTAGAGGACCATTGGGGTGAGCTTGCATGCATTGAGAAACAGAAAGAAAAGACACTTATAAATAGACATTTGTTCTGTATATTTTTCCACTACCACACTGCGGTCAAAGCCTGCCAAAGGGTGATGCTGACATCAAAAAAGTGGGGGTAGGAGTAGAGAGAGAGGGAGGGGACTAAATCAAAATGGAGTTGGATGTGATGAGTTTGTATCATCATGCTGAGAAACATTCTCACCTGATCAGTTGCAAAGCCATGCATGCTGCTGGAACTCAAATATGAAGAAAAGATCATTGCAATCTTTAGCCAGAACATAAAGTTGCAAGGCAAGCACAGATTGGAAGTGCCATCCATTTGCCTCCCCATTTCACAACCATCCAAAAACAAATGGTGATTTAAATGCTTCTAGTAAACTGATTGAAATCAAATCAAACTGAAACAGCAACATCACAGAAGAGATTGAAATTGAAATCTCTTTTGAGAAGTCTGTTGTACACGTAATTTAAATAGTTTTAATATCTTTCCTCCTTTTAAAATCAGGAGGCTGCATACGTAGAGGGCACAAAAACAAATATTTCCACATAGATTACATTAGGCAATTAAAATTATTGAGTAACAGGGAATTTTCAAAAGTCACAACACCACCATATCAGAGCACTTAACAGCTGTTGTGATGTGCAGCATCTATTTTATGTCAGTATTTGACTGCTAAACTGCAGGCACAATGATATCCCTTAGGAAGCATTTAAAGGCCCATGTGGATAGCATTTTTAAATTGAGGAGGAACATGACAAAACAAGCACATAATGTAAGCAATGTTCCTCTGTTTGCATCGAGACAGTGCCATCTGGTGGAGATATATTTTAAGGCCTGCTCCTCTTCAGCATTATACAATACTCTCTTTTTGACAAAGCACATTAATTTTTAGCTGATTGACTGTCAGCAGCTACATACTTCTCAGTACCTAATTTAATTGTCCCAGCTTGGTACCACCTATCAACCTGTTAGATTGAGTGTATCTGTAACAGGAGTTTCATACACATATTAATTTAATTACTTTGTAAGAAAGCAATTTATAGACTATTTCAGACTTGTTTAATATGTCATTTCCACAGCAGTGATCAATTCATTACATGTATGAAAACTAGTTGTGATTGATCTTGACTTAAGAACACTTTTGAGTGTATTTTCAAACTCTATTTAATTTGAATTAATTAGCTCAGATTTGCTCAGCAGCAGACTAAATCACTAAAAGTGAAATCCTATTTACATCACTATATCTACAATGTCATTTACAGGAATTCAAATTTGACAAGATAAGACACTGGAGGGAAACCACAGAATCAACTGGCTTTGAGTTAACATCTTATTTTTATCTAATTCATTAATGGTAACCTCTTTTTACCAGAAACATATGATGTTGCAGATTTATTAATCACTTAGGAATCGTTATTTTCCGACACAAAAAATTATATCCCAGCATTATTTCACTTATTTATTCCAATTAATGAATGTCAATTATAAGATACCTTTAATGTGCATTGTTTATTGTGGAATCAAGGGCACAATTACACCAAATACTTGATTTGGTGCATTGCGAAATTGTAGTCATAGCTAAAATTGAGACTCCAGGTTCTATCAGTATAAAGTGGATCAAAATTTACTGGATATGGGAGTCACGCTTAGAATTAAGCAAACCAATTTTGTTTAACAAAAATGTATATCAATGTATGGCTTTTGTGTCTGGATTCATACTCTTTGCCTGCCATTTGTGCACCATAATGAGTAATAATACACTGAAAATAGAAAAGATTTGCTTAAAATTTCCCCTGATACTTTTTGAGGCATTTACTTCTGTTCTTTAGCTGTAGCCTGCATTCCTGCAGTCTAAGGGCACTTACTTGATTTCTAATGCCCTTGCATTTTTCTTTTGTTCATGGGACATGGGTGTTGCTGCCTGCAATATTGCTCATCCCTACTTGTCCTTTTGAAGGCGGTGATAAGCCATCTGCTTGAAATGCTGAAGTCTCTGGTGATGATAACCAAACCGAGACACTGTTGACTGATGCGATACTGAAATTCCTTATTTGGACCAAGCAACAAGTTCATCCATCATTCTGCAGGTCAGGCCCTGTACTAATCTTATTTAAAAGATAAGGCACCCAACTTGGCAGACAGGTCATTTTGAAGACATTCTTGCATTTGAAACTAGTGTCCTTGGAGATGCTGTGAGAAGTTCCTGATCTTGGCAGTGTGCCAGAACTAGGAGATAGTGAGGACTGCAGATGCTGGACAGTCGGAGTGGATAAAGAGTGGAGCTGGAAAAAGCACAGCAAGTCAAGCAGCATCAGAGAAGAAGGGGAGTCAAAGTTTCAGGTCGGAACCTTTCATCAGAACTGGGGAGGAGAAAGTGGACTGTGAAATAGAGGGAGGGAAAGGTGGGTGGGATGGCGATAGGTGGATTCAGGTAGGAGGTGACTGTGTTTAGTCATTCCCATCTATCTGCTCTACCCTTTCCACTGACCAATGACAGACAGACCAGTGAGCAAGGCAACTCGAGCAGTCAAATGACTCCTCCCTGAAGAAAAGGTGGTCTGGGGGAAAGGAGGCCTGATGAAAGAGAAGGATCAGACAGATAAAGGATTTCCTCAAAAAAACCAGCACACCCGATGCCACGTTAGCAACACACCTTCCCTGTTTAACCTTAATTGCCTTCCAGTTTGTAAAGAGCTGAAAATGTGTTGCTGGAAAAGCGCAGCAGGTCAGGCAGCATCCAGGGAACAGGAGAATCGATGTTTCGGGCATAAGCCCTTCTTCAGGAATGAGGAAAGTTTGTCCAGCAGGCTAAGATAAAAGGTAGGGAGGAGGGACTTGGGGGAGGGGCATTGGAAATGTGATAGGTGGAAAGAGGTCAAGGTGAGGGTGATAGGTCAGACTAGGGTGGGGGCGAAGAGGTCAGGAAGAAGATTGCAGGTTAGGAAGGCGGTGCTGAATTCGATGGATTTGACTGAGACAAGGTGGGGGGAGGGGAAATGAGGAAACTGGTGAAACCCGCGTTCCTGCCTTGTGGTTGGAGGGTTCCTAGGCAGAAGATGAGGCGCTCTTCCTCCAACCATCATTTTGTTGTGGTCTGGCGATGGAGGAATCCAAAGATCTGCATATCCTTTGTGGAGTGGGAGGGGGAGTTGAAGGGGGGAGGTGTGGGCGCAAGTCTTGCACCTCCTGCGGTTGCAGGGGAAGGTGCCGGGAGTGGAGGTTGGGTTGGTGGGGGGTGTGAATCTGATGAGGGAGTCACGGAGGGAGTCGTCTTTACGGAATGCTGATAGGGGAGGGGATCTTTACGGAATGCTGGGGGGGGATGGGATAGGGACGTAAAACTGATTGTTGTAGCCCTCAACAAGCACAACCACCACTGCCATCAAACAGAGACGCATCCAGAGCAATGGTCTTCCTTTCTCACTTGATGTTAAATAGTTGGGCTTCTCACTGACAGCCAGGCTAGGCAAGTTCTTTAAGGGGGGAGCTCAGTCTTGTGTAGAGTGATAGGCACTTGCCCTACAGTCAGCGTGAATATGTCAATGTAGAATTGTCTTGCCTAATTGATACAGGATTGGTGGTGTCAACCATTGCCAGTTTTTCTCAAAAGCATCTCGCTGAAGGGTGTGAGTTGATTGATGTCCTTTCTCTCACTCAGGTCTCTGCTTCAGAGGTTGGACATCTCCTAATATGGCAACATCTAGCTTTCCTTATCTGTCTTTAGCCAAACTATTCATAGCTGAGGTTCGCCATCCAATTGATACTCCAGTGGAAGTAAGGAAATTGTGAATACCTGGTAAGACACATCCTTGGAAGACCTGTATGGTAACTGCTATGAGTAACACATTTGGAGGCCAGTAGATGGCGCACAGGAGTCTTTGACTTTGAATTTGCTCCTCACACTCCAGGTGTATTAACCTGAACCCTGACATTGTTCAAATAGCAGGGAATCGGGCTGTTGGCTTACGAACCTTTACCATCACTGCTCTTAAAAGCTCATGCCAACTGATCTGGTACTGGTCAGAATAAAGTCATGTAAATGTTGTTGCCTTTAGTCAGAAAGCTGACTGTAGGAGGAAACAACCACTGCCTGGCTGGAGGGAATTGTCGCTGTTGTCATGTCAAATGCAGCATGAGACCCCAATTCACAGTAACATTCAGATCGGAAGTGTTACCAATGAAATTGTGAGTGAGATCAAGGTCAGGTGCAGACAGGTAGAACCTTTGCTATCCACCTCTACAGATAGATTCAGCTGACTGTTAAGGCACAAGTAGACTCCCCATTATTAAAAGGCCCACATTCACCAATCCAGTGCTTACCTACATGGTTGTCCAAATAGGCAGAGAATCTATCAAAATGCTGCAAAAGAATCAGGAAGGAGGATAGAGTCCCTTACTGACTGCTTCATGACAAGAAGAGAGAGAGAGATGAAGCAACTCCTCCTTCCCGCCAGCTTCTTGTGTTAGCAGCAGCCCATGGTGAAGCAGGACACCAAGCGATAGGAAAGATGACTGCCCTGACTTGTTGCTGATATTAAGCGAAAGTGAGGACTGCAGATGTTGGAGATCAGAGTCTAGATTAGAATGGTGCTGGAAAAGCACAGCAGGTCAGGCAGCATCCGCGGAGCAGGAAAAACGATGAAGGGCTTTTGCCCGAAATGTCATTTTCCTGCTCCTCGGTTGCTGCCTGACCTGCTGTGCTTTTCCAGCATCACTCTAATCCTGTTGCTGATATTGATAATACTGCCCCTGCATGGGACCTCTGGTCACCTTCTGAGGCCCTTACCATGAACTTTAGGATTTCCTTGAATCCAGCAGTAACATAACTGAGCACATTCTTGTACTCAAAGATGTCTTCAGCAAATTCACTTGGGTCGTTCGCACCCATGATGCAGAATCACTGCACTCAATGTTAACTCTGTTTTTCTTCTCTACAGGTGTTGCTGAAACTGCTGAGTTTCTCAAGCAAGTTCTTTTTTAATGTTGTTAACAAAGCTAGCCTGAGTACGTTATTGAGCTGCTTTTATGCTGATAAAAGACCCACACTCATCCACAGACTATTGCCCACACTATTTCTTCTTCGGACGAGACCGAGTCCTCCCTGTGGACCATCTCTTTGGCATCACCGCATATTCTGATGGCGATGGCCAAGTCAATGAGTGGATATCCGAGCATTACAAGAGGCAAAGATGGTCAAGTTGGCGTCCAAGAGCACTGAGAGGAAAGTGCTATGAATAAAAATATTGAATGTTCACAAAACTGACGGGACTGGCCTTCCAACTGGTGCAAGGGTAATCCACCAAAATTAGAATAAGATAAAGGATGTGTGGGACTCTGAAGCTCAGAGTCATCAAGTGGCTGGATACAGTTTGCCACACCAATGTTGTTGAACCAAGAGCTGGGAGGCAGCCTCAGGAAACAGTTCACAGAGGGAGAGGTGTTGGTACAGGCTTAGGGTTTGATGGATGACGTGGAGATAAGCTGCTCACTCAATGGTGTTGTGGAACCTGAAGGATCGGTGCGTGATGGCTCAAGTGAAATGGAGTCATAGTGATGCAGAATCCAGGAATGTCCAGTCTATCATGAATCTAGTATGGAGAGTCCTATTTACTGCCTTGGAAAATTAGACAGGAATGACCTGTTGGCAGGGAGGAGGCAGAAACTGAAATAATAAGTGCTGCCAATCATAGTGCTGTCAACTCTCCTGCCCCCAACACATCTCAGACCTTCCTTGGTGTTCTCATGCCCAACAATTGGTATAAAACACAACACTTTTCTATCTTTTTTTCACTTCTGAAGAAGAGTTCCTCATGATTTGAATGTTAACTTTGTTTGTCTCACATGCTGACAGAATTGTTGAATATTTCCAGCACTTCCTGTTCTGGATCACAGGACAGTTTGTGTGAGGGGAAAACAAGAGCTCACACTCTCATCAGCTTTCCCATTAGCTCAGAGTTCAGAGAGACATAAGTCAAAGACGAACCATTATCCTTACTGCTTTCAGTGACACTGGAGCCCCTGAGCCTTGTTGCTGGTGGGCTTTTGATGCTGAAAAACTTCTCTTTTCATGGAACTCAGAAGGTGAAGGTTTCTCTATTGTCCTACATCTCGCCACACCTTCTGATGGCAATGGCCAGGTCAATGAGAGGATAGCCAAGCATCACTAAGGCTGAGTCAAATGTTCAATAAGGTCTCCCAGAGGTCTGGGAGAAAAGGTCTGAAGATAAAATTATTGGACAAATAGTTCCATGGGATCATTCCATCTCTGTCCTGGCCTGTGCTGCTTAGATCATGAAGACGAGTCTGTTCTGAAGAAGGGTCACTGGACCTGAAATGTTAACTCTGATTTCTCTCCACAGGTGCTGCTATATTTGCTGAGATTTTTCCAGCAATTTCTGCTTTCGTTTCACATTTCCAGCATCTGCAGTTGTTCCAGTTTTGTTGATTATGTTCTTCTTTATTGGAGATAATTGTTTGGAATTACTTGCCCATTATAGTTAAAAATCGCACAACACCAAGTTAAGTCTGACAGGTTTATTTGGAATCACTAGCTTTCGGAGCACTGCTCCTTCATCAAGTAGCTGTGGAGCAGAACCATAAGACACAGAATTTCTAGCAAAAGATTACAGTGTCATGCAACTGAAACGATATATTGAACAAACCTTGATTGCTGTTAAATCTTTCACCTTTTACAATGGGTTGCAGGTTTGGTTCATTGATCTGTAAATCACAGAACTACTTTTAAGTCACATTCTCCAAATAACTTCAGGTTTTATTAAAAAAAGAAGTGACATCTCAGCTCAGACAATGCATTAAAGGTGTGAGGTTAGAGCCTGTCTGTATCCCAATCTTGAGTCAGACTGGTTCTATTTCCAAAGTGGAATTTATAAAATAGTACATGGATTGACTGCCTGCAGATTGTGTGCTTTCTGAGCAAATTAGAATGTACTGCTAATATAATTCTGCAAATTCAAATTCACCCCATAGATTGTGTGTATGTGTGTGTGTGCTTGCTTATGTGCATACTTGCTGAAAATGTGTTGCTGGAAAAGCGCAGCAGGTCAGGCAGCAGCCAGAGAACAGGAGAATCGACGTTTCGGGCATAAGCCCTTCTTCAGGAATGGTTTCCTGAAGGAATGGTTTCCTGAAGAAGGGCTTATGCCCGAAACGTCAATTCTCCTGTTCCTTGGATGCTGCCTGACCTGCGCTTTTCCAGCAACACATTTTCAGCTGTGATCTTCAGCATCTGCAGTCCTCACTTTCTCCTATGTGCATACTTGGTAAATTGTGTGTGTGAGTGTGGTGGAGTATACGCCTGTGAGAGTGTGTGCAAGGGTGTGAGTGTGGTGGGGGGGGGGGGTTGTGTGAGAGAGGGAGAGTGTATAGTGCCGTGGGGTCACCTGTAGATAATTTGGGCTTCTTGATTACATTGTCAATGATACCTTACATAACTTTCAGCCAATAACACCACAGTACAGGAGAACACGGTGGCACAGTGGTTAGCAGTGCTGCCTCACAGCACTATGGACCCGGGTTCAATTCCAGCCTTGGGTGACTGTGTCTGTCTGTGTGGAGTTTGCACATTTTCCCTGTGTCTGTGTGGGTTTCCTCTGGGTGCTCCAGTTTCCTCGCATAGTCCAAAGATGTGCAGGTTAGGTGAATTGGCCGTGCTAAATTGCACGTATAGTTAGGTGCATTAGTCAGGGGGAATGGGTTTGGGTGGGTTACTCTTCAGAGGATCGGTGTGGACTAGTTGCGCCAAAAAGGCCTGTTTCTACACTGTAGGGAATCTCATCTAATCTAACACAGAATTCCAGCACAGAAAGGAGCTATTCAATCCATTGTCTTGATACTGGTTCTTTGAAAGATCTGTCAACATTTAACCCGCACCTCTTTTCTTGTAACATTTTCTTGTTACTTTGCTAACTAGCTCCGATCAAGTACACATGCAGTGCCTTCTGCAAGTTCCTCTGAAATTTAACTTCAACAACCTTTTCAAGTTGTGTCTTTAGATCATAACAACCCTCAGTGGCAAATGATTTCACCTAATTTCCACGCTGCTTCATTTACTAATTATTTAATTCTTCCACCGTGTCTATTGTTTGATTTTATACAGTAAATAGTTCCTACTTTATGTGTAACAACCTCTTATAATTTTGAATCTCCCTGTTAGGTCTCAATTATTCTTTAAATCTAAAGGGACCAATTAGATTAGATTAGACTGGATTAGATTCTCTTAAGTGGGGAAACTCCCTTCGGCCCAACAAGTCCACATCGACCCACCGAAGAGTAACCCACCCAGACCCATTTTCCCTCTGACTAATGCACCTAACACTACGGGCAATTTAGCACGGCCAATTCACATGATCTGCACATCTTTGGGCTGTGGGAGGAAACCAGAGCACCCGGAGGAAACCCATGCAGACACGGGGAGAATGTGCAAACTCCACACAGACAGTCACCCGAGGCTAGAATCTAACCCGGGTCCCTGGTACTGTGAGGCAGCAGTGCTAGCCACTGAGCCACTGTGCCACCCCAAATTCTCCAATCTCTCAACTTAACTTTGATATCAGTCTGATGGATATTCTAAAATTTTCATCCTTGTTTTCAAATCCCTTCATGTTCTCACTCTTCCAATCTCTGTTAAAAATCACACAACACCAGATTATAGTCCAACAGGTTTATTTGGAAGCACTAGCTTTTGGAGCGCTGCTCCTTCGTCAGGTCGCTGTGGAGCAGGATCATCATACACAGAATTTATAGCAATGTCTTACGGTCCTGATGCTTCCAAATAAGCCTTTTTTGACTAGAATCTGGTGTTGTGTGATTTTTAACTTTGTTCACCCCAGTCCAACACTGGCTGCTCCACATCATTCCTATCTCTGAAAAGTCCTCTTGCATCTATGACCATCTGAGATTTTTGTCGTCTTCAAATGCCAGAATCCTGACCATTCCCTATTTTTAATCATTCCACCATTAGTGGCCTTGTTTTCAGCTGCCACAGTTCTAAGCTCTGCAAATCCTTCCACAAATCTTTGTCTCCCTCTCTCTCTTTCCACATTTAAGATATTTCTTAAAATCAACTTCTTTTGCGAATTTTTTTTTTATCCACCTTAATACCTCTTTAAGGCTGGATAATAGCCACAATAGCCAGTGACACCCATATCCCATAAAACTTTTTAGAAACGGGTCTAGAATCAAATTTTGCTTAGCAACAGTCCTGGGATGACCAATGGGATATTTTATTACACAAAAGGCATTATACAAAAATGCCTTGTTGCAAACCTCTTCTATATTTACCCAGTCTTGACATTTTTTGAAAATGTCGTTCCCAGAATTGTACACAATACTCCCGCAAAGGCCTAAGCAGTGATTTATAAATCAATGGCACGACTTCTTTGTTTTTTCATTCAACTATTTACAAAGTAAACTATTCCATATGTTTTCTTAACAGCCTTATTAATCTGTACTGCCACCTTCAATGATTTGGAAATATACACTCCCAATTCCTGCTGCCTTTACATCCTGCTCAGTATTATAGCACTTAGATTATACTGCCTCTGCATGTTGTGTCCAAGGTGCATCATTCACACTTAATCACATTAAATTGCAGCTGCCATTGAGCCTGTTTATTTACCAGTCTGTATTCTTCTGAAAGCTAGTATAATCCTGTTCATTTATTTTCTGTTGCCAAGTTTTATATCATCCAGAAAGTTCAAAACCATTCACTCTATGTCCAATTCAATATATATAAACCAAGATAAACAATGGACCCAATATTAATCCCTATGGGTTAATATATATTGTTAAATGACTCACTTACTCTCATGTTATGATTCAATTCACTGCTCTCTTTTGCTTCTTATCCCTAAGCAAATTACACATACCCAAGCTATCTCTGTCCCTTTAACACTATGCTTCTATTTCCTGAATAAGTCTGCTGTGGGGTGTCTTATTTACAGTAAATGCCTTTTGAAAAAATGATTTTTGTCAACCTGTTGAGGCATATTTCCAAGACACATGAGACCTGATCCCATACAGAGACTCTCCCACTGCACCACAAAATCCCTTCTAATTCCATTTGATTGTCCTCCCCATGTAAATCTATCTGTTTCATGACCTTCATCTTCCTGCTTCAACCAGGTAAGTCAAACAGATTTTGCTATTAAATTTAAGCTGGCTATCCTTCAATAATATGCTTCGCTGACTTTGAATTATAAATGCATCATTGACTCATTCATCAAATATACACTGAATTTTCCTTAATATTGTAAGTGACTTATTAAAGCTATTTTTACCAAATACAGTATCTCAGATCTGTCACCAAATGTTGATGTACCTTTTCAATTTATTTAAACCCCATTCTTTGCAACTTAGTCTTAACAATCCTTTTCATTCTTTCTTTGATTTTAATCATTATGTTTTCAGGACTTTCCATCACCATTCACATTCTTGCTTCCCAAAGCCATTGTGGATTTTGTGTGTGCACAGAAAGTTATTTCTGATTCATTATGGATTGTATATAGTTGTTGCACTCTTTGCTATTTGTAGGAGGCTGGTTGGGTGTATGGTTGATGGGTTGGATGTTTGGTAGGGAGGAACTTCTGCGCTAAATGAACCTCAAGGAACTTGTCTTAAGACTATTTGAAAATTCTACAACTCCTCAGAGACTACTGACCAATTGCTGCAATTGGGATATAATTCAGCCATGCCCATTACAGGGAGAGTCAGGCTGCCTTGTAGCTAATATTCGGAGATGCTGATGTTGGACTGGGGTGTACAAAGTTAAAATTTTTGCTATAAATTCTGTGTTACGATCGAGCCTTCCACAATCACCTGATGAAGGAGCGTCGCTCCGAAAGCTAGTGTGCTTCCAATTAAACCTGTTGGACTATAACCAGGTGTTGTGTGATTTTTAACTTTATAGCTAATAGTGTGTGTTGATGTGCATGTATATGCAGAGGGGCTACTCTCTGCAGTGAATGGGTCCAACAAACATTCAGCTAGATATTTTGAAAGTGTCACCTTGACTCACTTACACCTCCATGACATGGGTTTCAGTTGGAATTCAGCGTGTAATCTGACGTACCATAGAATGAATGTCACAGAAAGAAACATTAACTTGAGGCCAATCCTTCTCTCGAGGTGAATGTAAGTAGATCCCATGGCTGAAATTTTTGGCAAAATGCAAGTTGTGTATTTTTGTTTTGATGATTTTTCATTGCCAGGCCGAACAGGTTTTCCCAGCATATCTTGGAGAAATCGGCTCATGATCTACCATGACCTATGGCATTTGCTTTCACCTGATTCTAACATGCACTGGCCTGGGGTTGTAATGCCTGAAAACATAGGCATCTACTTGATTTCAATATTGTGGAACTAGAAAGGAACACCTGCTTTGAAATATTAGCTGCTGTACACAGTAAGACCATAAGATACAGGAGCAGAATTAGGCCATTCGGTTCTTTGGATCCAGTCTACCATTTGTTCATGGCTGATATGTTTTTCAACCTATTTCTCTGCCTTCTCCCCATACCCCTTGATCTGCTTACTAATCAAGAACCTATCTCTCTCTATCTTAAAGACACTCAATGATTTTGGCCTCCACAGCCTTTTGCGACAATAGGTTCTACAGATTCACCACATTCTGTTTGAAGAAATTACCCCCCCCCCCCCCCATCACCCCCCACCTCTGTTCTGAAAGGTCAGAGGCTGCACCCTCAGCTCCTTGTCTCTCCTACTAGTGGAAACATCTTCTCCACCTTCACACTATCCAAACCTCTCAATATTCCATAAGTTTCAATGAGATCCCCCTTCATCCTCATAAACTCCAAGTACAGAGCCACGATCCTCAACCTCTCCTCATATAACAAGCCTTTCATCGCTAGTTTCAATCACGTGAACCACCTCTGGAACCTCTCCAATACCAGCATATCCTTCCTTGGATATAAAGCTCAAAACCACTCACAATATTCCAAATATAGTCTGACCAGAGTCTTATACAGCCTCAGGAGTATATCTCTACTCTTGTATTCATTTCAAGAGATCTAGAATACTAACCTTGCAATTGCTGTCTTAACTGCGAACTGAAGCTGCATCTTAACCTTAAGAGAATGCTGAATTAGGAGTCCCAAATCTCATTATACTTCAGATTTTAAAAGCCTTTCCCATTTAGAAAAATAATGTATGCTTCTATTCTTCCTACTAAAGTGCATAACCTTACACTTTCCCACATTGTATTTCATCTGCCACTTCTATGCACACTTCCCTAGCCTGTCCAAGCCCCCTGCTTCCTCAATATTACCTGTCACTCCACCTATCTTTTGTCATCCGCAAACTTAGCAACAATGCCCTCTGTTCCTTTGTCCAGATCGTTAATGTATAGCATGAATAGTTGTGATCTCCACACTGACCCCCTGCTGAACACCGCTACCAACTGTCATCCTGAGAAAGATGCCTTTATCCCACTACTTAAGAATTGCTCAGCTGAGGCCTTGATTTGTAGTATGTTGAATAGGTAGAAGAGATAAGACTGGGGAGATTTCAGGAGAAGGCATTAAAAGGCGTTATAAAATTCAGCAGCCTCTGGAACCTTTCCAAATTGAAGGTATCTTATTGCCAGATGGATCTCACTGGGAAATTTGGCAACTGAGTGCTTTCTTAGAAGAACATGGAGGAGGACAAGGTTGGATTGGCATGGGAGTTCAAGGTAAATGGCAAGGTCTAGTAGTTGGCAAACATTCCTGTTTATCTCAATGGGGTCAGAGATGGCATTACCATTACGTTACTTAACTGATGAGACAGTGTGATTTCTATTCACAACCATGGGGTGTATGTTAACAGTTTTGTTATCTTGTTTATTGAACTTGGCTGTGGTATACAAAGGAAGATTGTCAGCACACATTGGTGACAAGCTGTTCAATTCCCCTCTCGCCTGTATCATGGCGCTTTCCTTTTGTAATTTCCTGTTATATTTCTAGCTCTTGTATCAAACTTGCCGACTTACTTGGGTAATCAAAGAATTGGCAGAGGTGAATGTCAGCTCCGAAAGGACAAGCTGAGTGGTTTCTGAAAGCAGGAAGTCGTGACGTCTGGTTCTCAAGCAACTCTGCAGGTAAGTTATGCCCACAGGAAAGAGAACAATTCTCAGTCATTAAGAAGGCCAGAACTATAATGTCAGTGTTTGGAGGATAACTGAGATATTGTTGACAATAATTATTAATCCTCATACATAATTCAGAAAAGCTGACAAACTGTTTCAAAAGAATCGAAATAGTCACAAAAAAACTGAAAACAAAAAATAAAAGCTATAACTGAAAACTTAATGTCTGTAAAAGCCCACAACTGAGGTAATTGCAATGCTTCAGTTCCTGTTAGTCCATTGGATTTCACAATTTCAGTTCATGTTTTGGGATCCTATTTAGCTTATTTTTCTGTGAAAGACTGAAACTTGGTAATCTCATGCATGGCATTCAAAAATAACTGTTTCTAACTGAAGGTTGCTTTGTCATAGGAAGGGGTGGAAAATATTAGCAAAAGGACACAGAAGAAATTAGAACCAAAATTAGTAATAATTGTAAAAAATTCAAAGTTTAAGGCTCTTTATCTGAATGCTCACAACATTTGTAACAAGACAGACGAGTGGACAGCAAAATAGAACTAAATGAACATGACTTGATAGCTATTATACAGAAGTGACTGCAGGCAATGTTCCTTACCATTTTTTGTACTGCTGCGGACTGCTGGACCTCTGAGACCTACACACAGCAGCAGCTTCCGGAAGGGGAGCTATTCATTGGCATTCCAATTGGTGTGAGCAGAGCTTTCCAAAGGCCATGCAGCCGTGTAGCTGCATAGCTTACAGGGAACATTGATTACATCAGGAAGGGAACTCAATATTCAAGGATATTCGATGCTGCAGAAAAATAAACATGGAGGAAAAACATATGATGTAGCTTTGTTAATAAAGGAAAGTATTAGTATGGTGGTGAACAGTGACATGGATGCAATAGTTCATGATGTGAAGTCAGTGAGGGTGGAAATAGGGAATAGTAAGGCAATGAAGTCATGGGTGGGAGTCATCCATAAGAGATAAAGGTAATATATTTATTCCAGTGAGAAGACATTTCAGATTTTTCTGTTTTTGAATTCAATAAACCTGCTTCCTTATATTCCTCCACTTGGATCAATCTGAACAAGTGATGTTTCATATTGGGCTGTGACAGCTTCCACATTCCTCGACACATCCCAGCTCTTGCTTTGCCCCACACACTTTGCTTCCTCTTCTTTCCTACCCATCAGGTCTGATGCCATTGTAGTCTCTCTTGTCTCTAGGTTATCATCGCTTTTTCTCAGGTTGATATGAATTGTGCACGTCCGAGAGCTCTCAGTCCTCTGATGCCTATCACTGACATATAGACATCTTATCTGTGGGACACTGTTTTTTTTTGTATTTATCTTTCCATCACATAGGATTAACTGTCCAGGGAGTTGCATCCAGTCAAATCTAGCCTGTCTTGTAGATTGTGAAAAAAACCTGAATGTTTTGGATGGAATATATTTACTACTTCTGTCATAGTTGTTCTTGATACACTATTCTTCCCCTGTTCATACAAGGCTCCCATTTTAACAGATATTTCTTAGTCCCTGTCCAAAAAGTGGATCTCTATATATCTATTTTAGAAAAGTATCTCACTTCAATTCAGCTTTTTAAAGCTATTTTTATGTTTAGCTAAGGCATCCCACCTCATCTCTTTGATTGCTCTGAAGAAGGTGTGTAAGTGTAGTTATTCTAGGCATGATTTTTGTAGCAAAGCTAACTTATCAGGTGTTTCAGGCTAGACGTCTGCACTGAGGAGCTCCCGAGTCCCCTGTTCAAGCTTTGGACCAGCCACTCATTAATTGCTTCCCTAGAGCTCATGTGAAGGCCAATTATTGTCGGAAAATTTGAACCTCCAATTATCTGACAGGCCAAATTTCTATGATTAGTGCAACAAAATGACAACACTAAGTTTAAGAATTTAAACAAAATTCTTTTGGTTTTAAATTGAACTTCAGTCACACTCAGTTAAAGAAACTGGTATAAATATTTGTGGCAGTGAAAGTACAAGGGAGTGAAATATTTTGTAACCAGTTGCAGTAAAACCCTTGTAGGTCAAAGCACGATTAACAGCAAAGACTCTTCTTTCTGCTGTTACTTATATACAATACCTGAATGCTATCCTCCTCAAAAGAAGTGATAGTCCCTCTTGTGAGACCGTGAGCGAAGGTAAGACCGTTTGGTTTTAAAAGTACTTACCGGTAGCGGGCAGCGGTGTTTTTTTTTCTCTTTCACTCTCTCTTGAATGCTATCCTCCTCAAAAGAAGTGATAGTCCCTCTTGTGAGACCGTAACATTATTGATTCAACTCAACATCATTCTGGCTTCTCTAAGACAGTTTAATTAGTTTTGCTGATGGCAAATTTGAATTTTGTTTTGCCATGATTTCCTATTGATTACCAAATGCTTTGAGACTGTTAACTTGGGTTATTCAGGAAACAGTTAGAGCAGATTTTTAATTGCATGTAAGATCACATCTGAGCACAGCTGTCAACATGAGGGAAATGTATGACTGAAAAGAGTGACGTTTTGTAAACTCTGTCAAACATGGGCCAAGACTGTGCTGGCCAAATGAGACATGTGAGCACATCATTTGATGGGCTCTGGCCTGTATCCCAGGATCATTCCAACAGTCAGTGATCTTTGTCATGAGAGGGGAAGGCAAACCCAGCAATTCACCTAACTGAGGAATGATGAATTAAGCCTGTTAGTGAACTTTTCACCTCATTGAGGGATAGTGCATGATCGTTGCCTGAATGATGGATCTGGAACAGGCCAGCTAGAAGGAGGCAGTAACGTAGAAGGCAGCCCATCGCAACTATGTGATTCAACCAGTTGAGTGCACAGTTGAGAGATGAGTCACCTTTTGGTCTACAGTTGTCATTGGATGTGCAGAGGTAGTGAAGCAAGTGATCTGCACATGTTCATTTATTGAGGGAGTTTTAAGCCTGTGGGGATTATAAGACTAGAAGAGGGGTACTGGGTAAGCATTGACAGTGCAACTGACCACAAGCAAGGCACCAGCTGGAGATAGCATTAAGGCATTTAATTGACAGGCAGGTGGGTATCTCACTCTATCAGGCACCTTGGCTACGCCATGGCTGAGGCTTACTCTGGAGGGGGTCCAGTGGCAACAAGGTAAGTTTTTTTCCCTTTTTTTCATATCATGGTGAGGAGAGATATCAGGGACATCGGGGGCAAGGATACGGGTGACTTCAAGAAGTCATCCCCTTGCTTGCCATCTGTGCCTCTGGATTTGAGCAATTGCAAACAATGTGCACCCTCCCCTACGCCCACTCTCTCGAACTCGACAGGGAGATCATGCAAGATTCCCAGTTGGGCCATTAATTGACCATTTAAAGGCCTTAACTGGCTCATCGAGACAATTGCACAGAGTTTAATTGTTGAGATAGCTAGACGCTGGCAGGTTTGAGTTCAGAGCAAATGTGCTGCAATGATTGGAACCATATTGACCTTGTTGACCATGAAGTCCTTGATTGGAATTTGTTAACCTGGGCCAATCAGGAAAGCCCTGGCTGACCAACCGAGATTAGATCTCTTCCATTAAAGGGACTGACTCCAAGCTGGCTGGCCACAGCCAGGGTAATGTGCACAAGTGAAAAAAGGGTGACTAGGTGACAGGATACCAGCCTCTGTGCAGTTATTTCACTTGCCCAATTATTTCCCCTTTTTCATCACCTCTCTCTGCATGTCCAGGGAAGGGAAAATTTCACCTAGCTTTCTTCAGTGCTAAAAGCAGCACCTCACTTACTTTATGCTTCACGGCAGCCAGTACCTTTAAAATCAAAACCCATGCAGAATTTTCCAGTGGATGAAATGAATTCACAATACATAAATCCTGAGGGATTGTACCCCTCCTTTATTTCTTAAAGATCTCCCCAGTCAGATGTCATTTTGTCTTCTGAAAATCCTTTGACAGCTGGGTTTGATTATTGTGCTGCTGATTAATGCCATGGGGAAGATGGCATAAATAACTGTGCAGGAGAGTGACTGCTGGTATTTTATTAAGCAATAAAATGATACTAACTGTGGCAGTAAATACACCAGAGAGACTAATTATGCCACATCGATGTAAAAAGCTACGTTATGCCATGGACACACAATTAGTGGCATCAGGCCCCACAGTACAAACAGCATCAGCACTGTTGTCAGCCAGGTATAGCAGCATATGACTTCCTGACAATGTATAGAGCAAGTAAAAGCGGGAATAGAACACCTTCCATTATGTATAGAAAGTAACAAATTTAAACAAACATTTTAATCGTGGTTTCCAATGTGTTTATTATTTCCCATGATATTCACTGTGAGGCCTACTGTTTTGAATGGAAGCAAATGAGAAATATGAAATCAAAAGATTAAATTGTTTAATGTATAATAACTTGCTGTTAAACATATAACTTCTACGGTTGTGAGTAATTGAAAAATACAAAATTGAATCAATAACATACATCTGTTTTATTCTACTACAATGTATATTCTCATGCTTAGGAAGTCAATGAGCTCAGTTGCCTACCATGTGCCTCAGAATAATTCCAACAGAGTGGGTTTGATTCCCATTCTATTGGGGTAAATCTTTGACCTGACTTCTTGCCCTACTCTAATAGAGAAAGCCAATAGTAAATGATCGTTGACAAAATCTGCGAAAAAAAAGATTCAGGATGAAGTGCCAGCAGACAGGGAGCAATGACCTGCCTTCAGGCAGCCTGCAAATGAACGAATGAACAAATAAATTGTCATGTATAAATCACATCAGCCATTTGGCTAGTTTCTGTTGTCCATGGCAATACAACACATGTCAGTTTAATTTCTAATACTGTATGTGTTGTGTTTTCCCCTGTTCTGTGTCTTCATTCTAATCCTTTACAATTGCTGCTTGTCAATAAGACCTTCCAGCTCTGATGATGGATTGACATACCTGAAATGTTACTTTTTTGATCACCTCCAAAAAGTACTAGGAGAAAGTGAGGACTCCAGATGCTGGAGATCAGAGCTGAAAAATGTGTTGCTGGAAAAGCACAGCAGGTTAGGCAGCATCCAAGGAACAGGAGAATCGACGTTTCGGGCATAAGATTCCTGAAGAAGAGCTTATGCCCGAAACGTCGATTCTCCTGTTCCTTTGATGCTTCCTGTCCTGCTGCGCTTTTCCAGCAACACATTTTTCAGCTCCAAAAAGTACTGTTTAGCATGTTGCTTGCTTTCAAAATTGCCAATTTTTAAAAAATAAAATTTCAGATTTATTCATGTTTCTGTTCCCTTTTTTTATTATTGTATCCTTATTTTCTAATACTGTATTTCAAAGTTATTTCCACTTATAAAAGATTTGAAGAGGCAGCAAATGACAATCTGTAGGTTCATTTTTACCCTCTGCCATCAAAAATATAATTTGAGAATGAGGAATTCCAGATTTGATTTATTAATATATTGAAAAATCTGCATATAGTTGAAAGTAAAGAAAATGTGCAAGAGTTAACCAGGGTAAAATGATTGAGGATATTTTGGGTCTAAGAATAGTGTGCAGGGTTAGATTTAAATCTATATTCTCTTGATCATAGATTATGAGGTGATTTTTTGAGAAGTTATGACTATATGATTTGATAGAGTAGAGTAGTTGGAGAGAAACAGTTTCTTCTGATAGCTCTCTATTTTGGAATCCCCTATGTCCTTTAAACTAGAGTTTAACAATTCTGAGTAATTTCAGGAGCAGTTTCTCATATCAAGGATAATGAAAATCTGGAATTTCCTCTCTCAAAAAAGATGTTGAGTGTTTTCAATGTCCAAACTGAAATTGTTAGATGCTTGTTAGATAAATATATTAATGAACATGGAATTGGATTGGCAATATGTAATTCTGTATTAACGCTGTAAAAGCAATTATGCTTTATGTCATCACAATGCAGATCGGCCAGAGGTTAAGATGTCATCACATGACCAGATGCCCTGGCAACTCTGCATTGAAGCACCGTGGGCCAAAAATGAGTTCAGAGATTATGTGTATGTTAGTTTTAGTATTAAATGAATGCAGAAGAAGTATTAAAGTAAATAAAATGCACTATGGAATGACCATACAGAATAGCTATTAAATTTTTGCTAGAACTGGCTCAAGTGACTTTCATTTACTTGTTTATGAGATGTGTGCATTGCTGATCAGACCAGCATTAATTACCCATTCCTAACTACGATTAAAAAGGAGGTTCTGATGAATATTTGCTGGACTCAAAGTTTTAACTCTGTTTTCTGCCCACGGATGCTGCTAGATTCTGCAGCATTTTCTCTTTTTTTTAAAGAAAGAGGTGATAAGGTATCTTCATTATCTGCTGTGATCTTTGGAATGTAGGGGCACTCCCCTGAAGAACTCTGTCAGTGATGTCCTGTGCCTAAGATGATTGACCTCCAACAACCACAACTACCTTCCTTTTGTTCTCTGTATGACTCCAATCAGCAGGAGTTTCCCTCTGATTCCCATTGACTCCAAATGCTGGCCTACAGAATGGTCTCTCTACGTTTCCTAAAGTTGGCTTGTGATCACATAGGACGTCTAGGTCGTGTAAAGGATCTAACAAGTGTATGGAATAGGCTTTGAAGGGGTATGTACCAGATTGTGCTGACAGTAAGCAAGACTTAATGGATGTGAATTGATTGCAAAACAGTGTAAGGATCCAAAGAATTTGCTCAAAATGTGCAAGTTAAAAGGAGGGTTCTTGAGAGGGTTTGGGGTCTAAAGACGGGTTCTGAGAAAATATGGAGTCTAAGAAAAGTGTGTAAATGTGTATGGAAGTTATATAAGGCTACATAGGTTCTACAAAAGATGCATGAGGTTTGACTGTGTTGTGCAAGGATGTACAGAATACAAGAGTTTATACAGATGTAAAATAAAGAAATTCATCCAATAGAAATAATAAAAACTATCCAAATATACTTCAATTAGATCACCCTAAAATTTTCAATACATGAAGGAATTCAAGCCTATTCAACCTGCCTTCATAATTTAATCCTTTAAGCTGAGCATCATTAAATGCTGCACTTCTTCCCAAGGTCAATACATTCTCATCGACATGCAGTACACAGAGCCAAGTATAAACAATTTGGTTCAACTACTGTATTGTATCCATTTATAACTTTAAAGAGTGTATCACATCCTCCATTATGTGCTTTGCTAATGAAAGGCTTACATTTAAGTCTTCCTTTCCATTAATATTTTCTTATTCTAGCCAGCATCTTGTGAATCAGCACATTATCTTGCTTCAACTTTCAGTAACCTCTCAAAGTAGAGTCTTGGCAACTGATGTACTGCCATTAGTGTCCTGTCTCTTTAACAAACAAATCTCTCACTCTTTAATTCAGAGTGCTTGTTTCTGAATGAAAATGCATCAATTTTTAGCTCTGTTCTGGCATTATCAGTATACTTTTGTAGCTTCCTATGTGACTTATGAGAGATTATCTGTAACTCTGAGAAACACTGAAAATCCTACTGCAACAAGATCTTAAAAGATTACATTGTTTATTTATATGCAAAAAATAAATAAGAAACCTAAATGTAACAGATCTCTTAGTTAAAAATAGCAAAAGTACAAGAGTTATTTATACAGATATGCTCTTCGTCCAAAAATATCTTAACAATACAATATTTATTTGTAAGGACATGGAAAGTACAACCTGAGTTTTCAAATGCATCTGAGGGTATTTGGTACACTTTGAAAGTAGTATATCTGAATGGCATGTTAGCTTGCTGATGCTGCTGGAATTTGCTGTAACTTTCAAAGTGAGGGCAGATGGAGCTGGCAAACCTCTGCCTTCCAATAAACTGGCTCTTAAACTCATCAATGAGCTTGTTAACAGACTGGAGAAGGGCAGAATGAAATTCTCAAAGGTGAAAGGGAAAAAAGACTTAGTTCACAATTGAGAGCTATTATTGACTGTTGTTGATTTGAAGTCTTTTTGGAAGAAAGGGAAGTTCAAACTCAGGTACTTGAGCTGCACTATGAATCACCTGTCATTTTAGCAGCGCCTATTAGTATCCAATAGCTAGGCATTTGAGAAGATGATTGAGGGTGAGTATGTGGAATTCTCTAGCACAGAAAACATTGAGGCTAAAACACTGAACGTTTTCACAACAAGAGTTAAAAATAGTTCTTACGGTTAAAGGGATTGAATGGTATGGGGAGAAAGCTGGAACCGGGTGTGGAGTTGAATGATCAGTCACAAACATAATGAATGGCTGAGCAGACTGAGAGGACCAAACTCGGGCTCCTATTTTCTGTTTCTATATGTTCAGTCATGATTGCCATTTGCCTTTGAAAATCTCGCTCCAGAAAGAGTTCTAATGCCCAGAAGGACTGACACCTTCAGTTGAGCACAAAGCTTGCCTCTAGCCCAGTTACATACTCAGTGACATTTTCACCACTCCAGTGGCACACAATGATCATCTCCAACAAGAGAGAATCGATCTGTTGCTCTTGACGTTCACTGACATTAGCATCACACATTTACCACAAACAATATCCTGAGGTGACCATTGGGCAGAAACTGACATGGACAAGCCATATCAGTTAGAGAACATATAAGTAACTTGCTTCCAGTTCACCATATACAAGGCACAAGCCATGAGCCTGATGAAATATTTTCTGCTTTTCTGGATGAATGCAATTTCAGCAACACTTAAGAAGCTTGACACCATCCAAGATAAAGCAGCCCACTTGATTGGAACTCCATCCACCACCTTTAACAATCATTCTGTACACCAACATAAAACGTCAGCAGTGTATACCATCTACAAGATGCACTGCAGCAAGTCACCAAGGCCCCTTCACAAACACCTTTCAAACCCTTAACAATTAACATTGAGGAAGACTAGGGAAATAGATGCATGAGAGCACCATCACCTACAAGTTCCTTTCCAAGAGAAACATCATCCTGACTTGGCGATTTAACACTATTCATTCACTGTCACTGGATCAAAATCCTGTAGGTCCTTTCCTAAGGCTGTCCCTAAATTGCAGGAACTGCAGCAATTCAAGAAGTCAGCTCACTACCACCTTCTCCAGAGCAATTAGGCTATGCAATAAATGTTAGCCTGGACATCGAAGCCCACATCACATGAATAAATAAAACCAGTTGTTTACATGGTATTGGGTCAGGAACCAGAAATGCTTTATTGTCAGGGTTTCTCAACCTTAATTCAAAATCCTGCCCCATACAAGGCATTACCTTTGTAACAGGCAGTTAATTAGAAATGATGTGGGAAGAACTCGTGACATCGTGAAACTAAAAATATATTTTTGAATAATGTGTTGCACAATATTGTTTTGCCTCTTATCATACTTTACAATCATGGAATTTAAATAAGCTTTCAGTTAGTGAGGCATCATCTGATATATGCAATATATTGGTGGTTTGATTTTCATAATTTAGTTTATTGATTTCAATTACAAGGAAGCTATGATCTCCATCTTTTTCGTCAAAAATTTACACTTTCTCCAGTCCAGTAAAAGATGTATTTTTAATTTGTCCTATTTACATTACTGATACACTAAACAGTGCAATTATAGCTTCCAATGTTTGGAAATATAGATTTTATTTTTCTGATTTATAGGAGCAAATCCAGTTTATATTTGACATGTGAAATAAACAATAAACTGCTTTAAATAAGAACAAAAATTTATACGAGTAGAAATAGTTTGATAACAAGCTTACCATTTTTAAAAATGTTTTGTTCTTCTGATTGTATTGCCAACTCCTTTCTTTAATGCATTGACTACTGGGATATGGTTGCAAAGGCATGGTTGCCCTTGGATACTATTATCAAGTGAGCCTTTACAATGAATTTCGGTAGATTACCATGCACTGTGATAATCTTTCACACTTTACCCTCAGTACCATAAAAAAACTACCACTGAGGTCAACAGTGTGCATGACAACACATGATTTGGAGGAGCTGGTTTTGCACTGGGGTGGACAAAGTTAAAAATCACACAGCACCAGGTTATAGTCCAACAGGTTAATTTGGAAGCACTAGCTTTCGAAGTGCTGCTTCCTCATCAGGTGGTTGTGTAACAGAAGGTTGGCCATTTAGTCTTTTGAGCCTGTTTCATCATTAAAAGAGGTAATAGCTGACTCTACATCCTCATAACCTTATCATGTAAATCATTTGGTTGACAGAGATTCGTTAACCTCAGATTTAAAATTAACAGTCGAACCAGCATCAAGTGATGTTTGAGTGTTCCAAGCTTCTACCACCTTTCGTGTGCAGAATTGTTTCTCAGCTTCACTCCTGATAAGCTCTAATTCCAGGAAATACGAACTTAATTTGCCTACTCACTTGTATTTGAATTTAACCCTTAGAGTCCTAGTTGGTTCTTGTAAATCTTGCATTCAAGTGCTAGATATCCTTTGTAAGGTGATGTGCTCAGAATAGCTCTCAGTATTCCAGGTATGATCTATTCAGGACTTTGAGTTCCCTTGTTTTTTTCAAAAATGAATCCCATGGTACACATTTCCCACATGCAGCTGATCCCTCCACATCTGACCACATGCACTTGTGTATAGTTGCAGGCCTTTTTCTACCCATATTCTTCTGTTTATTATGGCAACATATGTTACTTAACCTTATCTTAATAACACTCATACAGAATGCTTGTTCAGTGAAAACATTTGCAGTACTATTTAAAAACAAAACCAACTGCGCTTGCCAGAAATTAGAAACAAAACAGAAATTGCTGAAAAACTCAGCAGGTCTGGCAGCATCTGTGGGAAGAAAGCAGAGTTAACATTTTAGGTCCAGTGATCCTTCTTCAGAACGTCATCTGCGTGTGTGCAACACACACTTGCTGTTATACTGTAAAATGACCAGAGCTTATTTGGCAGGAAATGTTACATTGGCTACTGATTGGAATTTGCATTTGGCTGTGGTTTTAGTAAATAAATTTTAACACATTTTAAATAGACACCAATCTTTTCAGGTTTTTTTTGTAGCCAGAATCAGATCTTTGAGAGTAACCCATTAGGCCACTCCTACCAACAAAAAGAAAATGATTTAAAGGGGCTTTTCAGCTCGAAACCATTGACACCTTGGAGCTCCTGACTCCAAAGTCCCACCAGGGGTCAGGACCTACATTTTGGGAAAGCTTGACCTTGACCATCATATTGGTGATTTGATGTTATCCTGACAGCAATCATAATGGTTTGACCTTGCATCGATTCAGCCATCATGAAGTTACCAGAACAACCTGTGAATTGATCTTGTGCTCCTACACAGTGATGTACCTCAGTGGCTGCTGTTTGACTAGTAGACAACTGCTGGTTTTCACAAGAAAATAGTTCAAACAGAATTGCTGAATTCTCCTGAGCAGCTTTAGGCCTACTCATGTCACCTTTTGGATTACACAACATCAACATTGCTATCTGGACTAGTCAGTTAACAGACCCCTCAGTGGCATTGGACAAGTGGCAAGGGTGGGAGCATGGATGTTGCTTATCCAAATATTGTCCTTCATGGAGCCTCTGCTATTCTCCCAGGTGGAGCCTTGGCAATCCTAGGACAGATTGCTGGATTGCAGTGAGAGCCTGCAAGGTCCCTTTGTGCACTGGTGTCAGTCACCATAATGGCAGCAGTCTAAGCCTGCATGGCACAAAGCTGAGGTCTCATGATGTTGGTTTGTGCTTCAACTGCAGCACTCCAGCATTGGGGAGCTGCTGCTTGTGCTACAATGGGAGCTGAGACATCAGCCAATAGATGCTGTCACACTATTGGGACTATGAGTACTCACATGGAGTTGGCTACCGCTTTCGCACTGGGAAAGATAACTTCAAGCTCTTCATGAAGCTGTGCCAAGTTGGAATCAGGCTCTTCCAATCTTTGCTGGAAAAGCACAGCAGGTCAGGCAGCATGAGTTGGCTACCGCTTTCGCACTGGGAAAGATAACTTCAAGCTCTTCATGAAGCTGTGCCAAGTTGGAATCAGGCTCTTCCAATCTTTGCTGGAAAAGCACAGCAGGTCAGGCAGCATCCAAGGAGCAGGAGAATCGATGTTTCGGGCATGAGCCCTTCTTCAGAAATGAGGAAAGTGTGTCCAGCAGGCTAAGATAAAAGGTAGGGAGGAGGGACTTGAGGGAGGGGCGTTGGAAATGCGATAGGTGGAAGGAGGTCAAGGTGAGGGTGATAGGCCGGAGTGGGGGTGGGGG
>NC_057716.1:41340464-41349762 GCF_004010195.1 Chiloscyllium plagiosum
TCGATTCTCCTGTTCCCTGGATGCTGCCTGACCTGCTGCGCTTTTCCAGCAACACATTTTCAGCTCTGATCTCCAGCATCTGCAATCCTCACTTTCTCCTCTTCCAATCTTTGTTTGACAATGACATAAGCTGTCTGGCAGGCCTGCATTTCAGTGCTTATGCCAATCAACTGTTCCTCTACACTGCCCTGTCAAAAATAAGATCTGCAGCAGAATTCATCTGCAACCTCAGCCTCTTTTCCCGAGCTAGCAGAGAAGCTTTCCTTTTCCATAGGTCTTGTTGCAGCCAACTCGATCCCGGTGACTCATTATGTGGAGATTCTATCTCTAACTATTCTGGACAGCATATGCTGTCTCAGTCACTGAACTGATGCTCACAAGTGACAGGTCAAGTGACCATTCTTCTTTCTCAAAGATCTACTCTTACTCTGGGCCTTAACCCTCAGACAGCATTGACTAAACCACAGGCAGTTCAAGGGCATCTGAAAACAGAAATACAGAAAAGTGGGAGGGAACTGCAGTGGGTGGAAGCTATCAGCAGGTTGTATATCATACCAGATTGCAAATAAAAACAGAAAGTACCAAAGAAATGTAACAGACCAGGCAGCAGCTGTGGGCAGACAAACAGAGTTAAAGCTTCAAGTTCAATATGACTTCTTCAGAGTTGACTGTTACACTCAGAATGCATCTCCCCTTTAAAAAGTGCAGGTTGGTTTCAAATGCAGGCCATCTCTAATTGGTGCCAGCCCTAAATGAACATCTGATTCACCTTCCACCACCCTTGCAGCCCCCAAACCCCAAACAGCCCTGGCTGAAATTGTATGACGTGATGTGTGGGAGTGAAGAGTAGCTGGCACTCTTTGGGCAGTGTAGTGTAGAGCAGGAAATCCTTGAAATGTTGTTGTGAAGCAGGACCATAAGACACACATGTTCTATTTCCAAAGTGGAATTTACAAATATTATATCACATGCACACACTCACTCTGTCTCTCATGCATGTACACACATGCACACACACACACACAAGTTTATGGGGTGAATTTGTATTTGCAGAATTATGTTTGTAGATACATTCTGTTTTGCTCAAAAAATGCAGAACCTGCAAGCAGTCAATGTAGGCAGTCAATCCATATAATATTTGTAAATTCCACTTTAGAAATAGAACCAATCTGACTCATGATTGGAATACAGATGGATTCTAACCTCACACCTTTAAGGCATTGCCTGAGCTGAGATGTCATCTTTTGTTATAAAACCTTAAATTATCTTGAGAATGTGACTTAAAAGAAGTTCTGGAATTTACATATTAAAGATCTGAAACCATTCTAAAAGATAAATGACTTGACAATTTAGGTTTGCTCAGTGTATCATTGTTTCACTGTAATCTTTTGCTATAAATTCTGTGTCTTATCGTCCTGTTTCACAACCACCTGAAGAAGGAGCAGCGCTTTGAAAGCCAATGCTTTCAAATAAACCTGTGTTGTGTGATTTTTAACTTTGTCCACCCCAGTCCAACACTGGCACCTCCAAATCATGAAAGGTGTAGCATCTCCATTGCTTTTGTGTCAATCTTACCCTGTCTCAACCAGGTTCACCCCAGTTAAATACTTTTTAACAAATTCATGATGAGGGAATGTCATCAGTATTTGTACAAATTTCATTGTGCATAAGATGGTAGTGAGCCTTATTCTTGAAGGATTGCAGTGTGTGTGAAACTACTTCCACAATATTGTTATAGAAGGAGTCCAGAGGTTTGATGTAGCAACATTAAAGGAGCAGTGATACATCCAACTTGAGACTGAATTTGGAGGTGATTGGTCTCCTATTGCGCTTTCCATCCTTGTGTGTTTTGGTGGTGGGGTGCTATCAAAGAAACTTTGAGTTGTTGCAGTGCACCTTGTACACAGTACACACTTCAGCCAAAGTACGTCAATGCTGAAAGAAGCTGTTGTTGAAGGCTGTGAATGGATGACAAAAAAGTGGACTTTATTCTGGTTAACATTGACCATGGAGTGTTGTTGGAGCTGGACAAGTGCTGATTTGTACATTGTAGGTCATAGCTGGACAAGTGCTGATTTGTACATTGTAGGTCATAGCTGGACAAGTACTGATTTGTACATTGTAGGTCATAGGGTTTTAGGATTCAGGAGGTGAGGATACTTTCTGCACAATAATCAGCCTCTGACTTGCTGTGAGCAAGTACTTTTGCAGGCTGATCAGTAGAATAAGCTTTTTATCTTCAAAGTTGTCATTGTTTACGTAAGTCTAAATATCAACTTGAAAGGACTCTGTTCCTGTAATTTTACAATTACAGGATCAAATCATAATTAGTTATCTCCACTTATTTTGGAATATACAGAATTGTTAGGTGAATGCTT
The DNA here is from genome assembly GCF_004010195.1 of Chiloscyllium plagiosum. Lineage (NCBI taxonomy): Eukaryota > Metazoa > Chordata > Chondrichthyes > Orectolobiformes > Hemiscylliidae > Chiloscyllium > Chiloscyllium plagiosum. The sequence goes on from NC_057716.1 coordinate 41,342,843, forward strand.
GGCTTAAGAAGTATTGAAATTGATTGTCATACAGCCATTAAAGTTTACAAGCAATTAATGTATACAAGCAACATTTAGAATTATTGAATATTAAACATTCTTGGAGTAAAGTTGTATTACTCGAGTTTCACCTCATTTATGATCAATCACTTCAAAATCATGGAGATATTACAGATTGTATCTCATCATCATACTTTATGAGTTTGGAAATCTAAGGGAAGCATTTGTTTTTTATGTAATAGTAATAAACATCAATATCTTGAAACAAGGCTCCTTTAGTTTCTGAGGATCAAAGGAAATTATTTGTATCAACTTCAATTGTCATGGCACACATTTGGCTAGTTCAGTTCAATTTCGATTAATGGTAAATCTGGATTAATGGTGGAGGGGTCTGTTATGGTGGTGCCAGTGAATACCATGGGGAAGTGATAAAGCTCTTTTGTTGGAGATGGTCATTTCCTGGCACTTGTGTGGCATGAATACTCCTTGCTGTTTATCAGTCCAAGTTTGGATGTTGTCCAGGTCTTGTGGCACGCAGGAGTGAACTATTTCATTGTTTGTGGAATTCTGAAAGGAAACAAACACTTTACAGTCATAGTAAATCTAGTGATAGAGCAGTCATAGCTATTTGGACCTAAGACGCTGTTTGAAGGAACTCATTAGATGCTGTCCTAGGAGCTGAAATGACTGGCATCCACAGACCATAAACAGGTTCCTTTGTGCTAGATATTTTGACAGTGAGCTGAATCATACTTTCCTTGGCTAAGTGTGACTTGAGTCAGATTTTTTGGAGATATTTGCACCGTGAGGCCCAGTGAGTTTTATTGCTATATCGTAACAAACTCGCCTCATTAATGACCTGCCACACCCACTGGATTTCCTCTAATCAGATTTAAAACCCACCTGACCATGCACTGTTCTCAGAACAATTTGGTATTTCCTGAAATTAGCAGGTATTCCTGGTGCTGATGCCATCTTTAAGGACCAGCTTAGACCATGATGCCAGATCAAGCCAACCTGGACAGAATTTGCCACCTGTGCCAGTGCAATCTCAGTTGTCTTGAGGAATGCACAGCAACACGACCTTCTCCACTCCACCAATGTATCTTTTCTCTGATACCTCACACACACACTAATGTTACCACACCTATTTCATACCAAGGCTCAAATACCACCATTCTCATTACTACCCACAAGATGTTGCACAGTGATTTCACTCACCTCAACCCCAGACACCACAAACCCTGCAAGCCCTGGCTTTTGCCCGAAATGTTGATTTTCCTGCTCCACGGATGCTGCCTGAGCTGCTGTGCTTTTCCAGCACCACTCTAAACAAGCCCTCTATGCTGCCTACTCACTCACTTGGCATGCCTCACTAAGCTGCTTCAAAAGTAACAGCTGTGCCACCAACTTTCATCTCCTCTAATAGCTACCCCTCTGTCATTCCAGGAGGAAAGCAGCCCATAACAGGGCGGAAAGGGTCAGGATGATCACTGACATTCAAATTGTCACTTCATAAGAAGTCTCTGATTGGTCCCAAGTGTCAGATTGACTGTGTCCAAGCCCCTGGATTGGTGTTGTAAACAAGAACAGAACTTCTAAAAACACAAGGATTGTCAAATGGTTGCACTGCACTTTACAAGCAAGCAACTTGACACTCATTGTAAGTGCTGTTTACACTGTTGTGAGGGAAGGTTTATAGATAAGTAAGAGCCAAGCCATGTGTCTGGATAGAGCTTTGGCTGGCAACAGTAGCTGATTGGTCTGTGGAAGAGTGACCAGTTATCGATGACTAAGGCCTTCTGCCTGCCGACACCTATGTAATTGAAGTACTTAGTGGTGTGATGTTTTAGCAGAAACAATTGGACGTCTGGAAGTGAAGGCACTCTATTTCTGTTCTGCAATAAGAAGCAACTCAAGCCTGAAAACAGTTTATTTCCCCTCATCAGTTCCTGTAAGCTGTGACTTTAATTAATAAGACAAAGATCTTTATAAGGGCGGACAAGTCAGGCTGTGCCTCCTGCAAACAAATGAAAGTATCTATAGAAAAAGAGAATGAACAGCATTCTGCTGAGCAAAAGAATCATAGAGTCATAGAATCATTCAGCACGGTAACAGACGCTTCAGTCCAACTCGTCCATCCTGACCAGGTTTCCCACTAGTCCCACTTGCCTGCTTTTGGCCCATATCCCTCTAAACATTTCCTATTCATGGACCTGTCCAAATGTGTTTTAGATGTTGTAGCTGTATCTGGATCTCCCACTTCCTGCAGCAGTTCATTCCCCTCTGCATGAAAAGGTTTCCCTTCAGATCCCTTTCAAATCCTGTGGACAGGAAATACTGAAGCGCCTTCCCAATATTTCTCTCTGCCCATAATACCCAAGTTTTGGTGTCTGTTGTGTGTGTGTGTGTGTGCACACGCACGCATCTGTGCCTGTGTAGAGAGGGAATTTATATGGGAGCTGGAGTTTTGTCTAATAGCTAGTATGCCAATGGTTCATAATTGCTTACCTAGAGCTAAAATCTATTCATTTGTTAAAAAAAGTAAAGAAAATTATTCCATGCTTTCTGTCAAGATGGATCTGAAATCCAAATAAATTAGAAAATTCTGATTACTTTTTAAAATCTTGAGGAATTACATGACTTGATTTCCAGTGAGCTGACATGGCCAGGTACCCACTGAATATTAATGTGGTGAGCTGCGGCATTAATAACGTGTTTGATAAATTATAATCTACCTTAATTGGCAACTTGCTGCTGCTCAGCTAGAAACCCACCTCACCCGTCGGCATATGCATAAAAGATAATGAATTGCTCTCAAACGCAAGATAGGCCTCCCCAGAACTTTTGTGCATTTTCTGCCACAAATCTCACCACAACCCACATCCTTCATGCCCCAATAAAGTCCTACCTGGTGCCTCCCCTAATTCAAATTATCTTCAGTTTTACTAAGTCACCTTGATGCCCCACATTGTCAAATATGCCTTGATATCAAAGCATTCACTCTTATAAAACAGCATAAAGACAGCCACAAGATGTCCTGTTAAGTTAAGGCAGTCAATTCATGGAGCGAATTTTATATAATTTCTTCCTGAATTCCTGCTCCCTGGGTAAAAAGTACCATTGTCTTTTCAAAGCCTTGAATCTAACTGCCATGTACTATAGCATCTTATTCTTAATTCACACATACTCTCTACCCAATCACTACCACAATTCATATGTAGATAATCTAAATTAAGAAATGTTCATTTATCTTCTTATGCAGACCACTAATAGCTTCAGTAAAATGGCCTTTGGTGTATTAGTGAACTCAGTTCTGGAATGTAACAGCTTGTTTTTCTTGTATTAAATTGAGCCAACTCCGTAGGAAGCTTTTAAAAAATGAAACCAGCAAGTTCCTGGAAAGATTCAGTTCCTATTGTTTAATAGAACTGATTTAGAGCATTGTAAAACTGTTGAAGCATAAACTACAAGCCTTGTTATTTAATGATGCACTGTGTTTGTTGCCCATCTTTATTTGCTCTTGCAAAGTTATTGGTGAGCTGCCTTCTTGAACTGTCGGAGACCATCTGGTACAAGTACACCCACCGTGTTATAAAGAAGGCAGTTCCAGGATTATAACCCAGTAACAATGGAGAAATATTGATATATTTCCAAGGCAGAATGTGTATAACTTGGAGGTGAACCTGCAGTGGTGACATCTGCTGCCCTTGTCCTTCTATGTGGTAGAGGTTTTGAATAAGGAAGGGTAATTAATTATGATAACTGTGTTTTAACAGTTTAAAAAATAGATTGCACTAGGGTTGGGTTTAAAAGAACAATCCTGACATTTGAAGTTGTCATGAACATAGTATTATAAAATAATTGATGGTGTTAGCGTGACAGTGTCAAATACATTGTAATCAGATTTATAACTCTTGTATGTGTATAAGAGTGATCATATTGTGGATATACTCCACCTCATCACTTTGAGAAATGCAACACACTTTCTAATTATCTTACAGATAGCATTTTCTTGTGTTAAATACAAACTGACTGAAAGCAGTCATTAATAATTTATAAAATCATAAAATGGTTACAGCACAGAAATAGACCATTTGCCAATTGTGTCAGACTAACCCAATGCAAATACAACTTGTCTAGCTCCTTTCCCTCACCTTTTCTCCAATGTCCTAAAACTGTTTGCTCTTTAGATATTATACAAATCCTATTTGAAAGCCATGATTCAATCTTACCCCGACCCGATCAGGTTAAAGGCATTGTATCTGTGGTTCTAACCACTGGCAGCATGAGAACGATTTTCCTCATTTTCCTATTTATTTGTCAATCACCTTAAATTGGTGTCATCTTGTCCTTGAACCTTCAACCAACAGGAACACTTGCCTCCTATCAATTCTATCATTACCCTTCAACATTTGAACTCTTTTACCAAATCCCCAATAAATCTTGTTTTCTCCAAAGAGAACAGCCTCAGCTTCTCAAAACTATCGATGTAACTGAAATTCCTCAATGCTCACTGTGACATTATCAAACAGACTGGAAAATATTGTAATTCGCAAAGGATACTTCTCCTCAAAGTAGGTGGTTGTACTTTTTAAACCTTTCTTTTTAAACAACATATATAGCAGGATCACTTTTATTTGCAACAAACTATAATCGCATTTTCAATATAATTACATTCCTCATAAAATACCAAAGAAACCTGACTGGGTTTGGGGGGCAGGGGATTGTGGATTGCATGTCTGTAAACCCACAGCGGGTCCTAAGCCATAAAGACAAACCACTTCAAGATTTGTGTTGTCAGCAGCAGCCCTAAGGTGGTGTAACAGCTTGTAATATACTTCCAAACCAACTGCTCTTTTATTCCACATGTATCGAGGGCGAGCAATGACTAGATTCTAATGTAAATGGGCAGTTTCTACTGTTCTGCTTTCACCATCTGGGGCTATCCTCCCCTCCATCACCATGTTTACTATTCAGTGTCAGTTATCTGAAAGAAAGGACAGTGCAACCAATGTTGCAATTCTAAAGCAGGGTAAAACATCTATGGGCTATTTTTGCAATGGTAATAATCAGTAATAATGACAGTGTTCTATCCTATAAAGTATTAATTGAATGTCAGTCAAAATTTTGAACATTCTTTCGGCAACAAGATGGGCCTGAATTACAGTTAAAATTCAATGCAGTTTCAGCTTGACATTGGAATATAATTGGCACAAACCCCTTCATTGAAAATAAACACAATTATGATATATAGTCACTTTCCCAATTTTCCTTTCTCCTTTACTAGGGATAGTGTTTTTTGTTGAGTGTGTTGTTCAATGAGTGCTGTCAATACTGTGGCAACTTGTCTTGAAGGACTTTTTTCATCTGGAACCTCTGAATGATGAATATATGTATTCTATCGAATCTGGGAGACCATCACCATTGACTCTAAGCTGAACTATTTTGTGGTCAAGGCTGAAGAGGGGTAAGCTTTAGCATGAGGAAGTTGCCTTTGTACAAGTTGTTTAATGTTCCTAGGATGTTATAAAGTGTTTTCCTGCCAGTTAATTCCTTTTGAAATGTGCAGCAAGATTTTACAGCCACATATGAATGGGCAGCAATAACCTGCATCTCCCCAAACCACCGTCCCTCCCCAACAACTAGTGCAGTCATACAATACAATGTGCTGACATTGAGCGTTCATCATGCCAGTCTCTTCCTGACAGTCTGAGGTCTGTAGATCTCTTTAAACAAATGACTTTTAATCTCTTGAATTTCTTTTGTGGAAGATGTATTCCCTGTTGAAGCAGGCAACTGTTTCTTTCCAGTATCCTGAATCTTCAAGACAAGCAATTTCTTTCTTACAGAATCTTGAATCTTTGGAAATTGGTCGTGCTGGCAGATAGTAAATTTTATGTGTTCAGAAGTTATATTATTAGTTCTGTTGTTCTATCTTCTTAATATAATTATAAACGTTGCTTGCCTAAAATACTTTATTCCACAGCAATAGCAGCTCTGGGGCTCTTTGCTGCTGAAGAGGGTGTTCCTACATTTTTGCAGTTAAAATGGAGGATTCCTGCCTTTCCCAGTCAAGCAAGAGGGTTGCTGTCTTGTTACACAGCTTCTCAGTGTGAATCCCATTCCCTCAGGCACTAATAAGTGATTTCTAATTTAATTTTGCTGTGGCCTGAAAAAAATTACACAAACTTTTTTCCCTGTTAGACTAGTTGTGTACATGCTTTTAACCTGCTAAGCATTAACCTTTTAATTACTGGTTTCATGATGTTCCAAAGTCTGTGACCTCGGATTTCATGGCCGCTTACTTCAGTTCCTATAACCATCTCTAATGATGTCTGCTCACTACGACAACATTTCTTCATTTGAGCTGTAAGTAATCTTTTATCTTTTTGCTTTTCCAGCTTAAATTACTGCACTTTTTAAGCTCTCTCCATGGAGCCTCCAATGTTTCTTCACTTACTACTAAACTTCAACTCATAAGACCATAAGACCGTAAGAGTTAGGAGTGGAAGTAAGGCCATTCAGCCCATCGAGTCCACTCCGCCATTCAATCATGGCTGATGGGCATTTCAACTCCACTTACCCGCATTCTCCCCGTAGCCCTTGTGACATCAAGAATTTATCAATCTCTGCCTTGAAGACATTTAGCGTCCCGGCCTCCACTGCACTCCGCGGCAATGAATCCCACAGGCCCACTACTCTCTGGCTGAAGAAATGTCTCCACATTTCTGTTCTGAATTTACCCCCTCTAATTCTAAGTTTGTGTCCATGGGTCCTAGTCTCCTCGCCTAACGGAAACAATTTCCTAGCGTCCACCCTTTCCAAGCAATGTATTATCTTGTAAGTTTCTATTAGGTCTCCCCTTAATCTTCTAAACTCCAATGAATACAATCCCAGGATCCTCAGCCGTTCCTCGT
>NC_057716.1:41351413-41356292 GCF_004010195.1 Chiloscyllium plagiosum
CCGGATAATCTTTCTCTTCTTGTGGATGAACCTCTGTACAGTGTCCTCAATTTTACCCACAAACTCCTGCCATTTTTGCTCTACTGTCTTCCCTGCTAGTCTCTGCTTCCAGTCTATTTTCGTCAGTTCCTCTCTGATGCCCTCATAATTACCTTTATTTAACTGTAACACCATTACATCCGATTTTGCCTTCTCTCTTTCAAATTGCAGACTGAACTCTACCATATTATGATTGCTGCTTCCTAAGTGTTCCCTTACTTTAAGATTTTTTATAAAGTCTGGTTCATTACATAGCACTAGGTCCAGAATAGCCAGCTCCCTTCTGGGCTCCATGACAAGTTGTTCTAAAAAGCCATCCTGTAAGCATTCCATGAATTCCCTTTCTTTGGATCCATTTGCAACATTATTTACCCAGTCCACCTGCATATTGAAGTCTCCCATGATCACCGTGACCTTGCCTTTCTGACATGCCTTTTCTATTTCCCGGTACATGTTGCGCCTCTGGTCCTGACCACTGTTAGGAGGTCTGTACATAACTCCCATTATGGTTTTTTTGCCTTTGTGGTTTCTCAATTCCACCCACACAGACTCCACATCATCCGACCCTATGTCATTCAGTGCCATAGGTTTAATTTTGTTCTTAACTAACAAGGCAACCCCGCCCCCTCTGCCCACCTCCCTGTCTTTTCGATAAGTTGAAAATCCTTGGATGTTTAACTGCCAGTCCTGACCTCCCTACAACCATGCCTCTGTGATGCTTACCACCCAGGATCACTTCCACAAACCACTGTCTCACATTGCAATTTCTAACCCTCCTATTGCAGCACATCTCTTACCAGATCTGAAAAGCTTTCACCGTTCATTGGAGTATTTCTTCCTTGTCCCTGTCTTTTCGATAAGTTGAAAATCCTTGGATGTTTAACTGCCAGTCCTGACCTCCCTACAACCATGCCTCTGTGATGCTTACCACCCAGGATCACTTCCACAAACCACTGTCTCACATTGCAATTTCTAACCCTCCTATTGCAGCACATCTCTTACCAGATCTGAAAAGCTTTCACCGTTCATTGGAGTATTTCTTCCTTGTTGAAAATTGTGTGAGGATTTCTTCAGTAGAGTCTTTAAAATTTCAGCTCTTCCCTTCTGCTGACTATGCTGTCTGAGGCTTGTTAAAATTGAGCTTAAAGATCTCACAACGCTACTCACCACATAGTACGATTATTCAAATTAAACTTGTAATGCTGAGTAAGATGTTGCATAGACCTATTAGTTCACTACAGTTTAATAGCTGCTGCTCTAGATGAAGGTTGCTGCACTATCATATTTCAGTGTAGATCATTACAGAGCCTTTTTGGTCTAGTGTGGTAGAGGAAAACCATTTGTAGGTTGACTAATAGAGTCTCTTGCTATTAAAAAGATGTAAGTTATTGCATGTTAGCAACTAATTATAGGTTACGATGATATGACAGACATTGTTACAGAGACTGTGAGGAAGAGCAGATGTTGGTTCCACTCCTTTGTGATTCTAAGCCATTCTGTCCACAAGTCTAAATGATATCTTTATAGTGTGTGGCGCTTATAGCATAATTCAATACAAACCCTTTCAGACGTATATACAAAAGGGACCTACCCTTGACTTAACTAGGCATCAAAAGAACCACTTTGAAACCACCATGATCAACATTAATAATACTAGAAACACATGCCTTGATTTAGCACTCTTCTGCTGTTCTGACCATTCAGTGGGGTTGTTATATGAGCTTGAATCAGTTGTAGGTCATCTATTGACATGATTTCATCCTCTGAGGTGGTTAGCAAGGGATAGATTTGGAAGGATCAATGCATTGTGACTACCTCCTGTACAGCCTGCATTATTACATTTGATCCTTTGAATGTTCCCACTGATCAGAAACCTTTTCCAGCTGAGGAAATTGAGAGGTTTTATGTAAGAACTTGCCGAGCAACATTAGTGTCATTGATTGCACACTGGGCTCATGTAGTACAGAGCAACCTCGATTATCTGGCATTCGATTAACTGAATTTTGGATTATCTGAACAAGATCGCAAGGCCCGGATATTTGGCTAATTGTTATTCGGCATTCGAATACCCAGCATTAGAGTAAATGAATGAAATACTCCCCACCTGTGTCCTTCGGATAATCGAGATTTTTCTGTCTATGACAAAACATATATATGACAAAACAATGATTTCATTTAAAGTTTGAAAAATACATTTGCGATAAGTTTTGACTTCATTCAATAGTACACTCATGACCAAATCCAAGCTTGTGAGTTCAGTCATCACCCTGGGATTTGAGTGCATAATCTGAGTGGAAGCTATAACATATTAATATTGTATGTCTAAACTAATGATCCAAAGATTGCAATAATATTCATAGATTTCCAAATTTAAAAGCAATTAGAACAGTTCAAGGTTGTTTTGAATTATAAGCTTTTCTATGTTTTTATGGGATGTTAGCATCACTGGCCAGGCCAACATTCATTGTCCATCCCTTGAGAAGGAATCCCCACAGTTCATCTGGTGCAAGTACACATAATGTGCTGTTAATGGCTCCAGACTGTTGCTCAACAGACTGAAAGTATGAATCAGTATAGTTATACAATGCAGCAAATTACACTGTTACCACAATATAAGACACCTCATATAAAGGTTATCAAAGTTCTCAGAACTTCTCCATGAATTAGAAACAGTTACTGAGAATTAAGCAGCAGTCCTGAAAACTGACATATCGAGTGCTAACAGATCACAACAGATTGTCATATGAAGGTCTAATTCAAATATTTGTGGAGTTTTCTAATTTGGAGCTGCATTTCAAATCCAGAGATAACTAAAGAGGACGCAACAATACCAAGGGAGAGTTTCCCATTTGCACAGAATCGACAATCCGGGCACAAATTACACTTGAAATTGCTCTGGTGATCTGAGGTGGGGTTATGGTTCAAGTTGCCACTTAAATTCAGAAGTATAATATCTTCTGTGAACCAATACAATTGGGCAGCAATCGTAAAAGATAAGTTATGTAAAAAAGATCTTGACGCATTTAAAAGTGGTTTTTGCTTAGTGCAGCTGAAAATGGATTTATGACAAATAATCTGAATTTTAGTAAAAGTCTGGCACTACCTGCGAGTAACGAGATGTAGTAAATAAAGTACTTTTAAAACAAAACTACACAGAGCCTTTAGTTCACACGCGTACACTAGTAAATAAAAACAACATAAAAGTTGCCTAAATTGTGGTTCATTTAGAGTCATAGAGTCATAGAGATCTAAGACATGGAAACAGACCCTTCGGTCCAACCCGTCTATGCATACCAGATATCCCAACCCAATCTAGTCCCACCTGCCAGCACCCGGCTCATTTCCCTCCAAACCCTCCCTATTCATATACCCATCCAAATGCCTCTTAAATGGTGCAATTGTACCAGCCTCCACCACTTCCTCTGGCAGCTCATTCCATACACGTACCACCCTCTGTGTGAAAAAGTTGCCCCTTAGGTCTCTTTTATATTTTTCCCCTCTCACCTTAAACCTATGCCCTCTAGTTCTGGACTCCCCCACCCAAGGAAAAGACTTTGTCTATTTATGCCCCTCATAATTTTGTAAACCTCAATAAGGTCACCCCTCAGCCTCCGACGCTCCAGGGAAAACAGCCCCAGCCTGTTTAGCCTCTCCCTGTAGCTCAAATCCTCCAACCCTGGCAACATCCTTGTAAATCTTTTCTGAACCCTTTCAAGTTTCATAACATCTTTCCGATAGGAAGGAGACCAGAATTGCACGCAATATTCCAACAGTGGCCTAACCAATGTCCTGTACAGCCACAACATGACCTCCCAACTCCTGTACTCAATACTCTGACCAATAAAGGAAAGCATACAAAACGCCACCTTCACTATCCTATCTACCTGCGACTCCACTTTCAAGGAGCTATGAATCTGCACTCCAAGGTCTCTTTGTTCAGCAACACTCCCTAGGAACTTACCATTAAGTGTATAAGTCCTGCTAAGATTTCCTTTCCTAAAATACAACACCTCGCATTTATCTGAATTAAACTCCATCTGCCACTTCTCACCCCATTGGCCCATCTGATCCAGATCCTGTTGTAATCTGAGGTAACCCTCTTCGCTGTCCACTACCCGTCCAATTTTGGTGTCATCTGCAAACTTACTAACTGTACCTCTTATGCTCGCATCCAAATCATTTATGTAAATGACAAAAAGTAGAGGACCCAGCACTGATCCTTGTGGCACTCCACTGGTCACAGGCCTCCAATCTGAAAATCAACCCTCCACCACCACCCTCTGTCTTCTACCTTTGAGCCAGTTCTGTATCCAAATGGCTAGTTCTCCCTGTAAGGTGAGAGTAGGTCAAGTTTTGCACCTTCTCTAGTCAGTACATCCACATACTGAATCAGAACATTGCTTGTACACACTTAAGAAATTCCTCTCCATCTAAACCTTTAACACCATGGCAGTCCCAGTCGATGTTTCTTACAGATAACTGAGATCTCCTTACAAGTTTGTTTCTCAATTTCCCTCTGACTATTGGGGGGTCTATAATACAATCCCAATAAGGTGATCATCCCTTTCTCATTTCTCAGTTCCACCCAAATAACTTCCCTGGAGGTATTTCTGGGAATAACCTCCCTCAATACAGCCACTCCCCCTCCTCTCTTGCCTCCCTTTCTTGTATCCTGGAACAATAAGCTTCCAGTCCTGTCCATCCCTAAGCCATGTTTCCATAATTGCTATGATATCCTAGTCCCATGTTCCGAACCATGCCCTGAGTTCATCTGCCTTCCCTGTTAGGCCACTTGCATTGAAATAAATGCAGTTTAATTTATTAGTCCTACCTTGTCCCT
>NC_057716.1:41356365-41413127 GCF_004010195.1 Chiloscyllium plagiosum
CCCCTCTCCCCCATGAGAACATTCTGCACCCTCTCTGAGACATCCTTGATCCTGGCACCAGGGAAACAACACACCATTCTGCTTTTTCTCTGCTGGCCACAGAAGCGTCTGTCTGTACCTCTGACTACAGAATCCCCTAACACAATTGATCTCTTGGAAGCCGACGTACCCCTCGTTGCATTAGAGCCAGTCTCAATACCAGAAACTTGGCTGTTCGTGCTATGTTCCCCTGAGAACCCATCAGACCCTACATTTTCCAAAACAGCATACCTGTTTGAAATGGGTATATCCACAAAAGACTCCTGCCCTAGATGCCGACCTCTCTCACCCTTCCTGGAGTTAACCCATCTATGTGACTGTACCTAAGACTTTTCCCCCTTCCTATAACTATAACTTGAAGAGCTGCAGTCAAGTAGTACTCGTGAGAAATACAAAATCTGATTAATTTGATCAGGATGAGGTTTCCAATCACAAAACCAGTGGAAAATCTATACTTTGCCCCCCATAAACGATCCCCAAAACCTATCTTCATCTCATTCCTTTTGTGGAAGGAAAAAGGAAAGAAAAAATTAATTTGTGCTCAGGGCTGGATAAAAATAGAGTGGATAACACTTCATGATCTTAGATCAGCCCTTGGTCACTTATACTCTAGACACAGATGCTAAGCAAATCCACATTTGTCTTTTTGGTCATAAATACAAACTCTGATTCGAAATTGAGTTGACTTTAACAACATTCTGATCAGGTTATGGTAATAGTGTCTCCTGATGAAATTAAAGGATGAATGACAATGAGACATAATATGGCTGATCACCTTGATCTGCTGCTGTTCATTCTAGTTGCTAAGCACTGATACCATTACTGCCATGAAAGTTATATCAAATGAACAATTGTGGTTGCTTTCTCAATTACAGCTGAGCAACACGTGTAATTAAAATGTTAGCCATATTTTTAAAAATGTCTCCAATGTCTAAGAGCAGCTAATATAAATATCAAAATAATTGGGTAGAATTTTACCAACTATCAGTAAAGTGGCAATTTCAGGGAATTTCATAGAGTTTCTTGCCATGAGTTCTAACAAGGTATCTTACACAATTTTACATTGCATTTCTCATTACATGTGCACCACGCATGATCCTGCTATCTTGGGCTGACCAGCAGCAGAGATACTTGCCACTGCTTGATCCTGCTGGGATTTAAAGTCATCAATCGTTCTTAACCGTACAATTAGTAGAAGGGAAACAAAACCATAAAGGCTTCAGGGAGGTAAAAAGATGGCATGGGTGACACTGCATTGCATATAGAAGTGGATATCTATACACTTTACATCATCACCTGCCTGATCAACTGACATTGTAACTGTAAGAATGAAGCTGCACATGCTGCCTGTCCTTAGTGCACTGCCAAATAAGAACCCTGTCTAAGGGAAAGCTTCATTTTCTCTAGCATCCAGCATAGTGTAATTGCTTCTGTTCTGGACTGACCAATGCCCCTTAACCAACTTGGAAGGACAGCTCCAACTAATGAGTGACTAGACCATTTTCTCATCACTATGTAGCTCACCAATCACCTACTCCCCTGACTGACTTAAAAGACTCTGACCGATGAGTGATATGATCCCTGACTGATCTCTGTGCAGCTCACGACTGAGTTACACTTTATCTCCGGTCTGGTTGCATCAGACCTGCAGGACTAACCGTGGCCCATTCCAGTAACAATATGGAACCCCTCTGACCCTGACCGCCTGCCCATCTGCCCAATCATGCCCAAATCCTTGGACTGATATCAAATGGTGTCTTTGACTTACTGTGCCATTACCTTCTGACTGATGACAATCCCCCTTCAATTTACTGAGGAGTGCTTCCTTTAGAATTTAAGAAGTGGCCATTTGGTTAAAGTGAATTTGATTTGTCATACAATCATAGATTATTATTGTATGGACAAAGGCCCAACACATCACACTGGTCATCAAGGACCTATCTACTGTCTTCTCATTTTCCCAGCACTTGACCCTAGTATTGTATGTTACGACATTTCAAGTGTTCATCCAAATAGTTCTTAAATATTGTAATGGTTCCCACCTCCACTCTGCCATCAGGTAGTAAGTTCCAATTGCCCACCACCCACTATGTGAAAACATTTCTTCTGATATCCCATCAGAACCTGCTGTTCTTACTGTAAATCTGTGGCCCATGGTAATTGTCGTTTCTAATAGGGGAAAACTTTATTCATATTGACGCTATTTATGCCACTCATAATTTTGTACACACTCTGCTCTAAAGAGAACAATCATAGCCTATGCAAACTCTCTTCATAGCTGAAACATTCCAACCTGGGAACATCCTGGTCTATCTCTTCTGTACCGTTTTTGGTGCAATTACATCCTTCGCACAGTGTGGTGACTAGAATTGGATGTAGTGCTCCAGCTGTGGCCTAACTAGTGTCCTATATAGCTCCATCAAAACCTCCCAGCTCTTCTATTCAATGCCTTGGTATTAAGGTGAGAATCCCATAACCTTTTATAACCATCTCATCCACCTATGCAGTTGCCATCAAGAATCTATGTCTGTGCACCAAGGTCCAGTGACTCTCAATGCTACTCAAATTCATCATATATTCCTTTGCCTTGTTAGTTCTTTCAAAAATCCATCACTTTGTCCATCTGACCAACCTATTTATATTTTTCTGTAGTCTAAAGTTTAACTCCTTGCTATTTATAACAGCACCATATTTTATGTCATCTGCAAACTTACTAATCATACCTCCTACATTCATGCCTAATTCACAAATGTGCAACACAAACAGCAAGGAATCCAGCATGAATCCTGCAGTATGCCACTGGACACAGGATCCAGTCACAAAAACGACCATCACCGTCTGCCTCCTTCCACCAAGCCAATTTTCAATTCTATTTGTCAAATTCCGTTAGATCTCATGAGTTCTTCCCTTCGTGACCAGTGTCCCATGCAACCTTCCTACCAATGCCTTCTTGAATAAAGATACCATGTTAGCCACATTTCAATTCCCCAGTATCTCTCACTGTCCAAAGAGAATATTCTAAATTAAAATCTTTTCCCCTGCTTTCCATTGAAGCTTTCCATCTGGGCCTGAGTATATATCCAATTATAAGCCGACTTAAACTGCTAAAACCTCTTCCTTGTCTATAGCAATTGGTTCAGATTTATCATAGTTACCATCATTGATTTCTTGACCTACAACATTCTCCTCAAGAGTGAAACAATTGAAACCTTCCCTATGTTTTCCACCTCCACACAGATTGCTAGTTTGGTCTGGAATGAGTCTTACTCGTTCTCTGGTTATTCTCTGTTTCTAATATCCTTATAAAACATTTTTAGATTATCCTTCTTTTTACCCTCCATGTTTTTATGTCCCTTCTTTTTCTCTTTCAATTGCTTTTTAAATAATCCTCTGCATTTTCTATACTTCTTTAGGGTTTCTACTGTCTTTAGCTGTCAATATTTACCATAAGCTGCCCTTTTTGCCTTATCCAATCCTGTACATTCCTGATATCCAGGGTTATCTGGAAGGTTTCCTATATCTTCACCTTTATGGGAACCTGTTGGTTCTACACTCTCACCATTTTGTTTGTTAAAAAAAAGCACTCACACTCAGATATTCCTACAAGTAGCTATTTACAGTGCATTTGGGCCAGATCCTGTCTTATCATATTAAAACTGGCCTTTCCCCTGCTCATAAACTTTATTTTTCAGTCCACCTTTGTCCTTTTCCATGACCATCTTACATTTTACTGAATTATGGTCACTGCCACTGATATGCTATCCCCACCAACACCTCTAGCACTTCCCAGGCTTTGTTCTCTAAATTAGTTCCAGCACCATCTCTTGTCTTGTAGGGCTTTCTATGTACTGTTTTAAAATGTTCTCTTATATGATTTTAAGAATTCTGTCTCCTATAAACTTTTCATAATTTGTCTATCCCAGTTAATAATGGGGCCATTGAATTCCCCTATTGCTATTACCTTATTATGTCTACACCTCTGCTGACTTGCCCACATATTTGTTCCTCTATATCTGTTGCAAATAAAAGACCAGAATCCTCCAAGAATCCAAAAAGTGAATTTATCAAATTAAATAATGTTTCATACGAAACACAAATGCATCAAGGCCACAAAATATGCAGGTGGCTTGAGTGTTTGTGAAACATCTTAATCTTCAATGCTAAGTGCAGCACCTTCCATCGCCAAACCCTGACAGAGAACAAGATGACTCCAACTTACAGAGGTGTCTCTCTATATGTGAACAGGTCACAGCTGATGAGTATTCCCATTTGCAGATAATTAGCCTGAATTTATACAAGCAACTCTTAATTGTCTTTGAGAAGATGATGGTTGAAACCATTGTTTCTTGGTACACTGAGTGGTTCATAGATAATTTCAGAGCGTGGTGAGGAGACAACCACAGTGCTCTGGGTCTGAACCACGTAAATCAAAGCAGGTTAGGACATCAGACTTTTTGTTTTGTAAACCATACAAGTGAACAGATGAACTTTTGAAACAAGCTAATAGTTACATAGTCATTAGTATGAATATGAGCTTTTTGTTCTCGATTTATTTAGTTACTTGCAAAACATATGAGTTTGGAACACAATTAAGCCATTTGGTCCCTTCAGCCTACTCCATCATGGCTGATATATTTGTGTTTGAATTACACATTCTCAAATACCTCCCATTAACCTTTCATTCCCTTGCCGAAAAAAAACCTATCTGCTTTCACCTTCAAACTATTCAATAACCTTTGCCTCCACCACTTTCTGAGGCAGAGAATTGCAAAGTTGTGCAACCCTGCAAGAGAAAGAAATTCTCCTAATTTCTATCTTAAAAGGAGGACCTCCGCCTTTTAAACAGTGTTCTCTAGTTCTGGACTTACCCTAGGGAAAACATTCTTTCCATGTCCATCTTGTCAAGACAGCTCAGGATCTTATGCCCTATCAAGTCACCCCTCACTCTAATAAATTGCAATGAAAACAAGCTCTATCTGTCCAACCTCTCCTCAGAAGACAAGCCACTCATTCCAGGTATCAGTCTTGTAAACCCCCACTGAACCATCTCCAATGTATTTACATCCTTCCTTAAATAAAGAAACTGCACACAGTATTCGAGTTATGGTCTTACCAATGCCTTCTTTAACTGAATCATAACATTCTTACTTTGATGGTCATTTTCTCTTATAATAAAGGACAGCATTCAATTAACTTAATTACTTGCAGGACCTGTATATTCACATGTTTTTTAGTAGAACATCAGAGTCCCCTGTACATCAGAATTCTGCAGTCGCTGTCTTTTTAATAACACCCTACTCTTTTATTTTCCAGTCAAAGTGAATTATTTCACATGTTCAGACATCTTCCAAATTTTTGCCTACTATTCAACCTATTTCATGACCATCCGTTTGCATCCTCCTATACCCTCTGCACAAAGTACTTTCATATTTCTCTTTGCATCATTTGCAAATTTAACTACCATGCCTCGTTCCCTTCATCTTATTCATTGATATAAATTACAAAAAGCTGATACCTTAGCACAGAAATTCATTTGTCATTTGCCAAGACCCATTTATGCATGCTTCCTGTTTTTTTTTCTCAGCCAGCCGATCCTCTATCGATGATATTGTTACCAAATATACCTTGAGTCCTACTTTGCAAAATGCTCTTTTTGTGGCATCTTACCTTCTGAAAGTCCAAGTGCAGTATGTGTACAGTCTCCCCTTTATTCACAGTGAATGTCGTTCCTTCAAAGAACACCAGTAAATTAGGTAAACATAATTTTCTTTCCACAAAATCATGGTGATTCTTGTTGATTCCATTGAGGTTTTCTAAGTACCCGGTTGCATCCTCCTACTATTGATTATAACATCTTCATGACAGATGCCAAACTAACAGGCCTACACTTTCCTGCTTTCTGCCTCCCTTTCTGAATACAGGGGTTATACTTGCTACTTTCTCGATTCACAGAACCTTTAGAGAATCTAGCTAAATTTGGAAATTTGTCATCAATGTCCCAATTCCCACATTGGCAACCTCCTTTAACACTCTAAGGACACCCACCTTCATGCAAGTATCTGTGTTTTCCTTAAGGTTGATGCTTTCTTTAAATTCTTTATTTAACCACAGATAGCGAGTCCTTCCCTAAACAATAATTTGCATGCTACAATCAAAAGTTGCCTCGGAGGAAATTTATAAAATTAAATTATAGCATATTCATGCTTTACAAATAATGAACATACATTTGTTGAGATTTTAGCTTAAGTCTATACTGAAACATTACAAATTGCAAATTCTTATTTTTAAGTCATACAGAATGCTACTGACTTATTTTCATTTGCACCAATCCCTTTCGCCCATTATCCCTGTGCTGGTAACAGACAACAGCACCTTGTTTAGCAACAACTCAATTTTAAAATTTATATCCTTGTTCTAAAATCTGAAATGCCTTGAGATGCATTACTTCATTCAGAATATGATATGTGTACACATTTTGTTGTATCTGAAGGTTTGGGATGTTACAAGTGCAAAAACTGAAGCCAAAAAGCACTTAATTCTGTTTGTTTGTAAGTAACTATATGAAGAGCAGCAGTTCTCCATACATTCCTTGGAATATCGTTGGCTCTAAAAATGCCATGGTCAGTAGAGCAATAAGATTAGTTTCTGTGTCCTTGGAATTTGGAAAGAGATACCAGGCAGCATCCAACTCCTATTTGCCATCAACTAACTCCTGCTGAAAGATGCATGTCTGTGAATTTCCTTTGAGGACAGGCTTGGCTATGAGAATCTGATGTTTGAAAAGCTTGCCAACACCTACCATCCAAACTCACTCATAAATTCACTCAGCTGACAGTGAAATCAAGGTGAACTTAAACAGAATAGGGGCTCACACAATACATGCAACAGAGATCTCCCTAGTTACGTTCCTTTCAAATGTGACTCCCTGTTGGAACTTTCCTAGTATTTAGTGACCTTTTAAAAGATAGCTATAACTATTTTCTCAGCAAAAAAGAACAGAAAATAGATACCAACACAAGAAATAAAATGCAACTTTGAAATAATTAAGACAGAATCTGTTCTTCTTTGCAATCAGTAGCAAAAAGTATAGCATTTGCTGTTGAGCTTGAAAAAGCTGTTTATGAAGTTTCAGTAGGCTGTAGATACATACAGCAAAGCAGAAAATAAATTGACAGATCATAATTCAAACATTAATTGTTACATAGTTTGGAGAATGCACAATGGATTCAGGAACATCGTAGTTTTCTGCAAAGAAAATAGTAACTTTTACTTATATTAAAAATCTTGATCTTTTAGAATGTTTTCTTCTCAGGGAATAAAACATCACATTTTAAAATTTGCTTTTCAGGGCCAGAGATTATTCATGAGCAATCTTGTCTTAATACAAAGTTAAAAGTATAATTATTCTGGATTGAACAATTTTCATTATGTTCAATGATATTGGATATTTGATACCTTAAAAACTGAATTTTCCTAGTGCTTACTGTGTACCATGATATTTCATTTAACAGCTATAGCAACAATAATTAACTTGACAATATTTAAGCATGAAAAAACAAAAGGGAGGGATTATGAGAAATACAGAAGCCACAATTCATATTGGATAAGTATCAACAATTTGTCTGGTGTCAATTGTACCCTATTATCTGTGAATTGCTGTCGAAAAATAAGAAAGTTTTGTTGTCAGCAAGAATGAAATCCAATCCTCAGATGAAGACATGCAAGGGAACAATTGTCTTCCAACATCACGAGTTGTTGTCCCCTGGCCGTTGACCAAAAAGATTCAGACAAGTGATTGCCAGAGAGAAAATAACCTTCCCCTAGAAATGTGATACAAAGATAAATGCTCAGGGCAGAGGGGAGATTGCATCAAACAGACCTTGGAGGCAATAAATCCCTTTGGGTTGTCCCCAGAGAGTAAGACCTCTCTTCATCAAGAAGTCCTCATCAGGCAGATGGAAAGCATACCAGAAGAAGAGGAAGACTGAAGGAGGGTTGCCCCACCCACCTTTTCAAGACCAACATATTTGCACTGACAGCCAGTGAACCATCTGAAATTGTAACAGTTGTATCGTTTCTTTATCTAATTAACTAATTTGCCATATCTACTCTGCTGTTTCTTAAAGAAACTCTATTGGAAAATACTGAAAATTACTTACAAATCATTGACTGTCTATATTAGGTAACTGTAATCATGAACACCCTAAACTCAACAATGGTCTTTACCTTGAGAATATTGCATAAAAAGCTGAAGTTCATATCAAATCTGTATTGACTGCATTCTTGAATGCAGTAATGGTTCAGCCCATGTAAAAATATGGGATCAATGACAATGACTTCTGGATTCTTTAACTGAATGTCTACCAAATCTAGAAGTTGCTGACAGTTTTACAGGGGCAGCACCAAAGGTTTCATTGTCATGACAATTGCAAATTCCAATCCATTATCTTTTTGATGTTTTCTATAAAGCTGTCAATCCAAGTAAAAATAGATTTTGTGAAGTGTTCAGAATTGGTTCAAAAGTAGAAGACAAAGAGTGGTGTTGGAGTGTTGTTTTTCAGACTGGAGGCCTGTGACCAGTGGAGTGCTACAAGGATCGGTGCTGGGTCCTCTACTTTTTGTCATTTATATAAATGATTTGGATGTGAGCATAAGAAGTATAATTAGTAAGTTTGCAGATGACACTAAGGTTGGAGGTGTAGTGGACAGTGAAGAAGGTTACCTCAGATTACAACGGGATCTTGACCAGATGGGCCAATGGGCTGAGAAGTGGCAGATGGAGTTTAATTTAGATAAATGTGAGGTGCTGCATTTTCGGAAAGCAAACCTTAGCAGGACTTATACACTTAATGGTAAGGTCTGAGGGAATGTTGCTGAACAAAGAGACCTTGGACTGCAGGTTCATAGCTCCTTGAAAGTGGAGTTGCAGGTAGATAGAATAGTGAAGAAGGTGTTTGGTTTGCCTTCCTTTATTGGTCAGAGTACTGAGTACAGAGGTTGGGAGGTCATGTTGCGGCTGTACAGGACATTGGTTAGGCCACTGTTGGAATATTGTGTGCAATTCTGGGTTCCTTCTATTGGCAAGATATTGTGAAATTTGAAAGGATTCAGAAAAGATTTACAAATATGTTGCCAAGGTTGGAGGATTTGAGTTATAGGGAGAAGTTGAACAGGCTGGGGCTGTTTTCCCTGGAGCATTGGAGGCTGTGGGGTGACCTCTTAGAGGTTTATAAAATCATGAGGGGCATGGATCGGATAAATAGACAAAGTCTTTTCCCTGGGTGAGGGAGTTCAGAACTAGAGGACATAGGTTTAGGGTGAGGGGGGGGAAAAGATATAAAAGAGACCTAAGGGGCAACTTTTTCACGCAGAGGGTTGTATGTGTATGGAATGAGCTGCCAGAGGTAGTGGTGGAGACTAGTACAATTGCAACATTTAAAAGGCATCTGGATGGGTAAATGAATAGGAAGGGTTTGGAGGGATATGGGCTGGGTGCTGGCAGGTGGGACTAGATTGGGTTGGGATATCTGGTTGGCATGGACAAGTTGGACCGAAGGGTCTATTTCCATGCTGTACATCTCTATGAATTTATGTCTCCATAACTGGATATTTTTATCTTTAATATTATTTCCTGAATTCTTTTTGCATGAAATCCTGTAATGAGAATTTGTTGTAAAATCCCTAATTATAGCAATTCACTAACAGTCACTAGGTAGTACAGAATATAATATTTATCAACATATTAATGATCAGAATTGAAGTTTTGAGATTTGCCTCAAAGAGTGCAGATTCTAAAATACTGAATGAAACCTTCATTTTTCACCATGTCAGCTCATGTGGCATTATACGGGAGTGAGCATTATTACCAAACACTCCAGTAATAAAGATGCACAACTAGAGGGCAGTAGAATACATCCACAGGAACTGCACGTCTCAACAGTAGTTAGCACGGCAGAGCAATTACGCTTTTCATCGTTTACAGAGGTCTTTGGGATTTCTATCCACAGTTCCATAAACATATGAATATTCTGTTTGTTGATGTTGCTTGGCATTGCATCAACAAAATGTTCATGGTTTCTTCGCTTTTTCTTTATTCTGAAGGTACAATTGAGACCTTTCGCAAGCTACATGTAAGTCATTTTCAGGACCTCCTGTTTATTGTAATCCCTCAGTATAATGTAACAATATCTCATGGAAGGAATTGCAAGAAAAACATTCCAGATTACTTTGTTGTTTTCTTGGATAAGTTAGCAATACTAGTGCTAGGTTAATTAAAGTTATATCATTACAGTTTCCAAGAATAAATTACAGGAACTAAACACTACATTTAAAAGGGTAACTTTGTCACAATTTGATTGTTAAATGGTTTGTCAGAAGTATTTGTATGTGAATAAATCTACACTTTCATTGAAATGAATGACAACATTTCCACAAACATTTCAATTATTGTAAAAAATTCTCACCATACAAAAGATGAACTTTAAATATTATCCATTGTGGATAATATTTAAAGTTTTTTTGTGGTGAGATATTTGTGGATAATATTTAAGCCATAACTTAATTCCACTAAAGTCTCTCCAGCATTGTCTGGTTAAGTTACGAGTATCTGGAATGATTTATATTATCATCTTCTGAATTAATATGACTCAGATTACAAATCATACCATTATTGTAATGCTCATTTCTTGCCTTGTGTATGTCTTTAAAGACATGCAACTTCTTTCTGGTCGCAAGCCAATGTGGAACTTTATAGACTCTTTTAATGAAATTACTGTACTTAACATTTTTATGGCACATTTATGAGCTGTCTGCCTCCACACTTTGTCCATGCAAGTTTGCATCAGGAAACTATCAGCCGCACCAGATCATTAAGCCTGCTTTGGAACCAACTCACACACCACTTCAGGACTCTGTAATTCATGGACTTTTGTGACTTGTATGTATCTACCTGTTCACTTTGGCTCTGAAGACAAACTCATATCTCATGCATCTACACAGGATGCATCTTATGGTTTATTCCTAAGTGCTCAATCACTTTGCACGGACCTGTGGACTGCTCGCTTCTGGAACTTGAACTGCCTTTTAATGCATAGGCTCTGCAGAGCTAAGCTAAAGGCTGTCAGCCTCTGTGACTTGTATTGGTTTTTAATGCAGAGGAAGTATCAGCTAGCATGTCAGACTACCTGCCTGGTACTAATATATTGCTATATTACCATCGTGCTGCGTTAATGACACACCTATAATGTGAGCAAGCAGCTTATGCAGCAAACACACATTATATCTTTCAACCAAATGGTCATTCTGAAACTGAAAGGGCCAGTCCTTATTGGGGTGAAGGGGGAGTACTGTCAGGTTGGAGAGCCATCACAGTCAGCCAAGAGACTTGTCCAGTTACAGTCCAGTAAGTTGGCTCCGATCTGATCCTGTAAGAAGCTGCAGATCCATGTCCTTATAGTTTCTTTTATTCATTCATGGGATGAGGGTGTCCCTGGCTAGGCCAGCATTTGTTGCCCAGAGGGCAGTTACGAGTCAACCACATTGCTGTGGGTCTGGAGACACATGTAGGCCAGAGCAGGTAAGGATGGCAGTTTCCTTCCCTGAAGGACATTAATGAATCAGATGGGTTTTTCCAACAATCAATAATGGATTCATGGTCATCATTATACCCTTAATTCCAGATTTTTATTGAATTCAAAGTCCACCATATGCTGTGGTGGCTTTCAAACCTGGGTCCCCAGAACATGTCCTGGATTAACAGTCCAGCGATAATACCATGAGGCCATTGCCTCCCCAGAGTTTGGAGGGTTTGGCACAGCCAGTCCTGCATGTCAAGTGCAGGCAGCCTGGAGATTACAGGTTGGGTAGTCTAGGCGCTATGGTGAACATCCGTCTCAGGTTTGGGCTATTCTCAGTTGGAGCTTTCCTCAGAGATCAGCCACAGTCAGTCCTAGAGGTTTGGGTGTTAATGGTCAGAGGACTTATTATTATTCATGGAGACGCGACAAAGTGGGGTCTGGAAATTGACCAAACTGGACAAGCCCACTGAGGGAATGATAACAATGAAATTCAAGATGAAAGGGTGGAATCTGAAAGAGAAGTGGAGGGCATGGTAACCTCTAAGAGGGCAGTTTTTACAAATCATAATCATTCTGATCACTACACGAGAAGAGTTCATGGCTAACAAGGGCATGGTAACATGAGATGTCCTGAGGGTAAAATTGTGATGATAAGCATTATATAAAGAGCCTGATTGAAGAGAAGACGAGGCTGAAAGGAGAGACAGGGACAGCAACAAAAAAGGAACACGAAGGATGGTGTCTCATCCTGCATCTGAAGTCGAGCCTGCAAGTTACTCACAAGGCTACGAAGTTTAAACCTTGACAACATCAAACCAATGTCAACTGTGCAATCACATTACAAAATAGCTGCCACCACATGCGGAGTGCTCGGAATAAGTTACTTTATCTTCTTCAGAGACAATGCAAAAAAGACTTGAAATTTGAGGCCCTTTTGGAGTAATTATATTTATCAAATGTCCACTGATTCAGTAAAACTACTGATGAAATTGTTCATTGTCCAAAAATGAATATTACAAATTATGGCCTCAACAAACATGACCATTACATTGTTCACACTAATTGCCTCCTTGTTACAGCTGCAAGGGAAATATAAACAGATATTAAACTGAAAGCAACACTTTGGCTTGGCATTTCTGAAACACATTCCATAGTTAACACTGGAAACGTTGCTTTGGAGCTGTCACATTTGCACATTGAACTGTGTAAGTATGCAAGGACCATTCTTTGACAGTTGGGCTATCACAGTGGCTTACTGCCAGAATTCCACTCCCCCACCATGTAGCATAAACACTTTGGTTGTGCAACATATTTGGATAAGTTTATACATTTCAAAGGATGTACACATCAAGGATGACATTCATTGCTACATGAAACTTTCTTGGCACACTTTGTCAGGGCATAACATGATGTTTCGTTGTGAATGATGAGAAGGCTCAGGAGTGCCATGAGTGAAATGAGGTTCTCTTTCTGACATTTCCCAACGATTACTGTTCATGCATCTGGCATAAACATTGCTGAGGCTGGAGTCCTTGTGATATTTCAAATGCAAAGACAACACTGGAAGAGATAGCAAATTCAATATTGTCAGCAAGATCGGCAACTCTCATCAGCTGATGCACAACCTCCAGAGCGAGAGGCAGCAGGTGAAGCTGTTGAAGAGAACGATACCAGCCCATATCTACACAATCACCAGCACATTAAGGTCATCATCACCAAACTGTGCCACCTGCTGAAGTCAGCTATGCTCAGAGGAACTGGGTGGCAGTCCCATTCTTGTTGTGGTCAAGGTCATAGTTGCTTTGAATTTCTATAATTGAGGCTTGTTTCTAAGAGTAACTGGGGACCTGTGTGGCATCTCCCAATCCTCAACACAAAAATGCCTCCACAGAGTCACTGAAGCCACTTTCTCCAGATTACAGCTGTGCATATCCTTCCACTGTGATGAGGGGAATCAATAAAGTCAGGGTGTCAGATTTTCTTGGCTTCTCCCAGGTGCAAGTCGGATATAGTTGGCACCCCAATGCTTTGAGAACGCCCTATCACCAACACACAGAGTTTGTCCATAGAAAAGGAGTAGACATTCTGTAAATTTTGTGGGCGGCACGGTGGCACAGTGGTTAGCACTGCTGCCTCACAGCGCCAGAGACCCAGGTTCAATTCCCGCCTCAGGCGACTGACTGTGTGGAGTTTGCACGTTCTCCCCGTGTCTGTGTGGGTTTCCTCCGGGTGCTCCGGTTTCCTCCCACAGTCCAAAGTTGTGCAGGTTAGGTGAATTAGCCATGCTAAATTGCCCGTAGTGTTAGGTAAGGGGTAAATGTAGGGGTATGGGTGGGTTGCGCTTCGGCGGGTCAGTGTGGACTTGTTGGGCCGAAGGGCCTGTTTCCACACTGTAATGTAATGTAATCTAAACTAATCTAAATTTATGAAAGTCTAAGATTGTTTGCAATGATGTGTCACCTACACTATCTGTGTGCTCTCAGTAAGTGTTTGTTTCCTTCCCTCCCACTAAGTCATGAAGAAATGAGCATTGTGATCCATGAGTCTTGGTGAAAAGTATGTAAAGTGCCAGGCTTAGAGTGGCTGCTGGCCCTGTGACTGAGAAACTGGAGAGAAAACAGTGGCACTGATCTTGGCAGAGCAGAAGAATGGAAACTGAGAGACATTTCTGAAGACAATATGTTTATTTGGGGGACTGAGGGTTTAATGACTACATTCCTTGTTGAAAAATTGACAAATAAGATGAAGAAAAAGGTTTGGAGACCTGGGAACCCACTGGAAAAGCAAAGATCTGGTAGGATACCCAGTGAAGGATAAGGCAGGTAAGGAGGTGGTTCTAATCAATATTTAGTGCTGAGAAATAGGTCCAGAAACAATGCCAGACGAATAACACATTAAAGTGCTGTAAGTTAAAAGAAGTATCAGTTGGAAGAACTTAAGTGAAAAATGAAGAGGTTTAGTTATTACAATGTTTTGCTTTCTAACTTGCTTTGTTTTGTGGCAATGCTACCTCTGGTGCAGGGTTCAGGTTGAGAAGTATTCAGACGATCCTTTCAGAGAGACAGAACAGTGGA
Organism: Chiloscyllium plagiosum; assembly: GCF_004010195.1. Classification (NCBI taxonomy): domain Eukaryota; kingdom Metazoa; phylum Chordata; class Chondrichthyes; order Orectolobiformes; family Hemiscylliidae; genus Chiloscyllium; species Chiloscyllium plagiosum. Next base: position 41,371,055 of record NC_057716.1, read on the forward strand.
TGAAGGGGACAGCCTGATGTTGGCATTTCAGGCTAAGTGTGAGGAGCAGGAGGAAAAGTATTGCCAGTTGGAGTTAGAATTAAGGAAATCAAGGAAAGCAGGAAGATAGGTGGGGCATATTTAACAGGAGAAAGGATCTGTTTCAGTAAGAAAGGGGGTAAATGAGGGTCAGAATGGTGCAGAAATACTTAGGAGGCCAGACTGGGCTGGAATGTGGAATTCCTCAAGGAATATTATGCGGATATATTAAAGGGAAGGGCAAAGAGGAACACAGCTGATGGTTGGTTGAAGCAAAAGTGCAGTGAAGCTGAGCAGGAGTGAGATGATATTAAGATCATCACCAGGTTTTGTCAATCAGAGTATGAGATCAGGACAGGCAATACGTTATATAATTATCATTACATTAATATTAAGGTACCATTATGGTGCATCATGGGTCATTATAGGAACAATCAATGTTTTAAAGTAAGTTACAGAAAAAGAGAGGGAGCAATTGTGCCCTACATTCAATTGAGAAAAAGGACTCTGTACCCAGGACAGACAACAATTCAGCGTTAAAACAGACATTTGTAATCCCATTCAATTCTGAGGAATTGGAGATGCTAGCCTTAGGAATAGGAAACTGACACAAGGGCAAGAGCCATGTGGTCACTCTCCAGGTTGATGAAATGGGAGGTCTCCATAGTTTTGATAAAACAGAAGAGAATGACCTGTTGCTGGCCACATTAAACTCAGGGATCCACTCAGTCCTACCTGAGGAAAGGAGAATGGCTTGAGGTACCTTTGAAAAAAATGAAGACTTGGTATCACAGGCTATGAGCCTCAGTAACGGGGATGATTATCAACTAGTTCAGAACACTTATCAAAGAATGACTGTAAAAGGCTGCTGCTGAATCAGATTCTTTTTCTGAGGGGTGGGTTCAGTTGTATATAAAATGTGAGACCATACAAGGGGCAATTGCATTAACAAGGCACTCATGGATTTGAAATTAAAACACATCCTCCATCACAAAAATCTGCATATGCCTCTTCTGTTTTCACAAACAATTTTAGAAATCCTGATAACATAATTGATCACTACAAATCAAAGAGAAAGTGAGAACTCCAGATGCTGGAGATCAGAGTTGAGAGTGTGGTGTTAGAAAAGCATAGCAGGTCAGGCAGCATCGGAGGAGCAGGAGAATCGATGTAAGGGCTTCAGCAAAGAAGGATTACTCACTGGTAATCTTTAAAGTATCAGCTATGGTTAACAATTCCAAAACCATTTCAAAGATCTCAAAAGGTGCAAAGGGGCACAGAGCTGCTTTCCTTTCATGTATGTATGTCAGAAAACGTTCTCATGCGGAATACTATGTCCTTGAGTGATTTCGTGGATAGGTCAGTGTCTTAATAATCCTATCACACTTATATTCTCCTATGTACTTGTGTGGCATGGCTTATGCAGCCATACATCTGGATGGTCTACTCTGTTAGAGATCCATATAAATGCATCCCATGGCCCTCCATATGGGAGACAACTACATCTCACAGTAGTGAGGCCTATGCCGAAGGCTCATTTGTGTCTGACTGCTCACATCACTAGAAAGCTGTTTGTTTCTGATATTCCCAACATAGATTCATTTGATCCATCCCTATGGATCCAGCCAAAGTAGGCATTATCGTCTCTGTGGCTGCTATGTAGCAAAGGCACAGAGAAACTGAAGAGGCACATAGGCAGCAGCAAGCCCAGGAACAGCAGCAATCTCCAGTGGTTGCTGGACAGCATCCACATCAAGACGTCACTGCAAAAGGTCCCCTCAAGATGCAGAGTAGGTACAGAATATCCAGAGTGTATCAGTGTCAATTCCATTTCCTCCAGCTAAGTGAGACACAGTGCTATCACTAAATGAAGATATCCTGAAGATATCCATCACAGAACTGTGTCATCTGTTGGAGTAGGACTTGTGATATGAGGATGTAAGGTGGCCATCCTATCCCAGAGGCCATCGTGGTGACAGCTAAGCAAAGCTTTATGCGATAGGCTACTTCCAAGCGGCCACTTGGGTTGGTTCTCTCAATTCTCCATCCACAAATATATTAAGACTGTTAGCAATACTATTTGTGAGCAACCACACCATTTCATCATGTTGCGCCATACATGATGTTCCTGCCTTCAAGAATGACAACATGTTATGTTCCATTGAGCGAGCTCCTTCACTTCTGCTAACTGCAGGATTGTGTGAGAGCAACAAAAGATGGGAAAATGCCATCGACTGTGTTGAGGCAATGCCTCATTTTGTTCTGGAATGAGAGAGAGAGAAAGAAAGCAGAAAACTCCATGAAGCAGCTCTTCAGTTGTCTGGTTTGCAGGTTAATCCCTATGTCATTGCTAATACTTTTTAATAAATGGCTTTAAAACAGATTACTATTTATTGGGTCATAATCGATTTCTTGGTTTTACTTCCTGTACAAGCACATACTACTCATTCTTATTGGTACAAACAGATTTATTTTTGTGTGTATGAAGTTTGTGTTTGAAATGTGACTGTATAATTAGAATTAAATGGGAAATGTACTATATTTTAAATATTTGGAGTAATTGAAGTGAAGTCTACTTTGAATTGGATTGATCTTGGGGTTACAGACATGTCACAATATTTAAGGATTTGATGATTCTGGTTCCTGGCACAATTCTCAAAAGACTCTGGAGAACTTACTTTGGCTGTTGTGAATTGAGATTTAGAAACGAACATTTTCAATGATCTCAATTCCAAAAGAAACTGCGAAGTTTGGAGAGCCTGAACAATTAACCTGCAATAAAGCGACAGAACTGTGGAAAATTACATAGATTTAAACATTCAATTACTGTTAAGAATGATAGTGTGACTTTACAAGCAAAACATGTTGCCACATCTGTAGAGGAAGCTCAAGATATTCATTAAGTTAAAACATTTCATAAAATGTTAAAGAATAAGCAATTCAAATGTCATCAACTCCCAGGGAGTCATCAACACAGTAGCCCAGGGAACCCTAAGACCCACAGACGGCTGACAGGAAAAGATGACTGTGTGTGGGCAAACAACGTACACTTTAAACAAGCTGAATACCCTGAGTATTATAAAAACTAATTTAAGCCAGATCACAGATTTGTTCCACTTGCTAACCGCTCAAGCGTAGGGGAAGTGAACCAACAGATCCACAGATAATAGGAATGTATTTGGACTAGTGACTGCCTGGAGCAGATGAGGTTACACATTACCTCAGGGAGAATACATCTAACATGGAAAGATAATTGGAAACCTCATACAAGCAGCAGTAATTCCAAAGGAATTGTTGTGGTTAAAACTGAAGTTCATCAGAAGATAATTATCTCAGTTATAGGGGTAACAAAACAATTAGATTAGATTAGATTCCCGACAGTGTGGAAACAGGCCCTTTGGCCCAACCAGTCCACAGCAACCCTCCGAAGAGTAACCCACCCAGATCCATTTCCCTCTGACTAATGCACCTAACTCTATGGGCAATTTAGCTTGGCCAATTCACCTAACCTGCACATCTTTGGATTGTGGGAGGTGCACCCAGAGGAAACCCACGCAGACATGGGGAGAATGTGCAAACTCCTCACAGACAGTTGCCAGAGGCTGGAATCGAACCTGGGACCCTGTACTGTGAGACAGCAGTGCTAACCACTGAGCCACCGTGCACCATTAAATAACTGGGAACCCAGTAACCAGTATTTTCTGCTTTCCAGATTATCACAGCGTAAATCAATGAGCTTGGCTGACCTTGTTGTACCATTTGCTCTTCACTGAAGGAAAGTGTTTGGCATATTTTCCAAGGGTGACACAGGACAAGTTTAAGGTTACTGCCCTCTGTGAAGAAATCCCTTCCAAGCTGATCAGAACCAGAGATAGAGCTACTGTACAGCTCATGATTGCAGAGACTGTAAATAATTACACTTGCATCAAATGTTCCTGCAGATACCAATTCCCGGCTTTGGAAGGTGGTGCAGCTCTGTAACAGAAATAGCACCGGAATTAGGTCAGGATTGGACATTCTGAGTATGAAATTGTAACTATATGTACCTGACAGGTGGACTGCAAGGAGGATGGTGAGGAGAGGGTGACTGGTGAATTCATTGGGTTCAAATGGCAGGACGAGGAAGGGAATGAGAATGGAGAGCTTCTAGTCACCCGATAACAAGTAGGACATTAAACCAAATCACCCACCACTACCCCAGGAGAGAGCCCTTGCTCTGTACAGACAGGGGGTCCTGAGAAGGGATTTGTGCTGATGAAGGGAGCTATGACTCCGTATTATAATGTATACCATGAGTAAACCATTTGAACATTACAGACGTAGCATTACCACTCAGGTGCTCCAATAAGGCTAGAATGCTGTTTATTGTCCTTTTAGGTAGATTCGTGAAAGAACCTGAACAAGCTGATTGGAATAGGGCACCAAATTGGAAATGTACAGAGATCACAGCAACTTTACCAATGGGTGACAGAAGGAGAGCTTGGACGTAACTGAGCAGCTTCTCAATGTTATGAGGAAAGTAGTGATCAAAACAACTGGTTGCTAACTCAGGGGTCAGAACATGTGTATTGGATAATTTAAAAAATATTTTAGATGGAGAAAATCTTTTGAGAATGGCATGAACTACAACAGTGCTCATTGATAACATGCTGTCACCTTCAGAGGCCTCTAGGAAAAACAGCGTCAGACATATTAGGGAAGGATATGGTGTTAGGCACCACAGTACACTCCCATAAATGGAAGGATATACTAGGAACCAAACTGCTCATGGGGGAAAGACTGGATACCAAAAATGAGACGTGAAGGGCTGCACGGTGGTTAGCACTGCTGCCTCACAGCACCAGAGACCTGGGCTCAATTCCGACCTCAGGCAACTGTCTGTGTGAAGTTTGCACATTCTCCCCGTGTCTACGTGGGTTTCCTCCGGGTGCTCTGGTTTCCTCCCACAGTCCAAAGATGTGCAGGTTAGGTGAATTGGCCATGCTAAATTGCCCATAGTGTTAGGTGAAGGGGTAAATGCAGGGGAATGGGTCTGGGTGGGTTGCCTTTCAGAGGGTCAGTGTGGATTTGTTGGGCTGAAGGGCCTGTTTCCACACTGTAAGTAATCTAATCTCATTGAAACATATCGGATGGTGTCAAAACAGTACAGTAAAGAAGATTTTATAGATACAGAACGGTGTGGTGGGGTCCCATGTAGAGTGACATGAACCCAAGATCATGGTTGAGGCCAAATGGAACTTGGAACTTGGCGATCAGTTTCTGCTCAGCGATGCTGTGTTGTTGTTCACCTTGAAGGCCATCTTGGAGGACATCACCTGATGAAAAGGCAACATTCCGAAAGTTTGTGATTTCAAATAAACCTGGTGGATTAAAACCATTCCTGAAGAAGGGCTCATGCCCGAAACGTCGATTCTCCTGCTCCTTGGATGCTGCCTGACCTGCTGCGCTTTTCCAGCAACACATTTTCAGCTAAAACCTGGTGTTGTCTGACTTCTGACCTTGTCCATCCCAGTCCAACACTCGCACCTCCACATCATGGCCACCCTGGAAATGGACAGGGAGGGCCTTTTGGGAGACAAAAACTGAAGTAACAAATGCCACTGAACATATAAGTCCTGGAGACATGACCCACCTAGACCCCAATATGGGGGATCCGCCACAGAGCCTGGATTCGTTGGAAGGTACTAGTACAGATAAGAGATGGCTGAGAAGATCTTCTCAAGAAAATACTTGATGACACCCCAGGTATCCAGATCTATGATGGAAGAAGAGAATGCTGCCACTATTGTCAAACCTGCTAATTGGGCACTTGCTTAGTAAATGGTCATTTTGGGTTATGTACAGCTGTCGGGCAGGAAAGTGTGTTACAGAGCTTCCACCAGTAGGTGGCAGTAGTGAGGGAGGACAGCTGAAGCAGCCGAGTGAAGTCTCTCTGGTAAAGAAAATGTCTTTGGGGGAAAGAGGTCTAATGGGAAGAAGGGGCAGGGCAGAAAGTCGCAGAAAAGCAAAATATTTCTCAACCTGATGTAAACCATAGACTTCATTCCACATCAATACTTCCTTGTCTATCCTTAATTTCCCTTCAGGTTTGTAATGATCAGATGCCAGTGGAATAAAGAATCTTTGTTTCATGATTTTTGAGGCATCTGAATGTTCAAATCTCTTGTCACAATCTGATTGGGTAAAGGCCCTCCTTGCCCACTTCCAGGGTGGCCGTGCCATTGTTGGACTGGGGTAGACAAGGTCAGATTAGGGAATAAGGTGAAAAGATCTAAATAAATATGAGACAGTTGGTCAAGTGAAGATTCCTGAAGAAGGGCTTATGCCCGAAACGTCGATTCTCCTGTTCCCTGGATGCTGCCTGACCTGCTGCGCTTTTCCAGCAACACATTTCCAGCTCTGATCTCCAGCATCTGCAGACCTCACTTTCTCACCAAGTGAAGTTTTTGTCAAGTAACTTGACTGCTTAAACATTGTGCTCGTAGAACCTCCAGGAAAGGGTTACAATGGCATACAATCATCTGTGAGAGCAGGGATTCTCCTTACATGGTTGTATCTAATAAAGATTGCTTGTTTTGAACAAGATATCTGATTGTAAGGTGCTTATTGAGCTTCTGGGCAAGCTAAATTGGCTAAATTGCCCATAGTGTTAGATTTAGATTAGATTTAGATTACTTTACAGTGTGGAAACAGGCCCTTCGGCCCAACAAGTCCACACCGACCCGCCGAAGCGTAACCCACCCATACCCCTACATTTACCCCTTACCTAACACTATGGGTAATTTAGCATAGCCAATTCACCTGACCTGCACATCTTTGGACTGTGGGAGGAAACCGGAGCACCCGGAGGAAACCCACGCAGACACGGGGAGAACGTGCAAACTCCACACAGTCAGTCGCCTGAGGCGGGAATTGAACCCGGGTCTCTGGCGCTGCGAGGCAACAGTGCTAACCATTGTGCCACCGTGCCACCCATGAAGGTGAAGGGGTAAATGCAGGGGAGTGGATCTGGGTGGGTTGCTCTTCGGAGGGTCAGTGTGGACTTGTTGGGCCGAAGGGCCTGTTTCCACACTGTAAGTAATCTAATCTAATCTTTACAGTTCCTTTTGATTATAATCATAGCAAGAAAGCTTAGGTGAACTTTGCAACATGGGAGATTTGTTGTTTCTGCGCTTGACTATAAGGTTTATTTTTGGTACAATGTCTGGCAGTAATTATACAGATACAGAATGTTGTGGGATTGTGCTGACACATGGGTTTTCGCTGAGCTGCAGCATAAATGCAGTTAAACATTGGCCAATGCAGTTGACTGAATTTGCTGTTAAATGCTGACCTAATCCTGCATCAACTGTTACACAACTTTGCCTGCACCCCCAGAAATCGATAACCCACACAATGTTTTGTTCCCTACACAAGATTCTAATCATTTTCCAGTGTTTTCATGTCTGTATTTGAAATAAGTTAGAATATTAATCAATTAACGTATCCTGAAACACTAACTGGCAGCACGGTGGCACAGTGGTTCGCACTGCTGCCTCACAGCGCCAGAGACCCGGGTTCAATTCCCGCTTCAGGCAACTGTCTGTGTGGAGTTTGCATGTTCTCCCCTTGTCTGCGTTCGGGTGCTCCGGTTTCCTCCCACAGTCCAAAGATGTGCAGGTTAGGTGAATTGGCCATGCTAAATTGCCCGTAGTGTTAGGTGAAAGGGTAAATGTAGAGGAATGGGTCTGGGTGGGTTGCTCTTCGGAGGGTCGGTGTGGACTTGTTGGGCCGAAGAGCCTGTTTCCACACTGTAAGTAATCTATCTATCTAACTTTACCAAATGCAGTTTAAACATAGATTCTTCTAATGCCCTTCAATAAGTGAAGCATGTGTGTAAGTTATAGACAACATTCCACAGTACCCAGTGAAATGGAAGTTGACACGGGGTACACAGACACAAGATGGCCGCTGAACTATACATTGGTCACTTAGTACACAAGATGGCCACTGAGCCATTACATGGAAAAATACAGCAAAGCATACACAGATACTGCCTGAGGCTAACAGGATACCAGCACAATAGACACACAGCATAGATGATTAGTTTAAGGTGGGTGGGGGAGAGAATACACATCAGTAACATCTACTCCCACTAAAGCGTCTGAGTTCAGCCACCACCTTCAATAGAAATGTTAACTACCTGAGATTGCTTGTATACAAGTGTTAATACTTGCAGTAATGGAAAACAATATTCCTTCTCAGGAAGAACAATCACAACCACTGAAACTGACAATTATTTTGTAATTCTGGATTAGTGGTGCTGGAAGAGCACAGCAGTTCAGGCAGCATCCGAGGAGCAGTAAAATCGATGCAAAAGCCCTTCATCAGGAATACAGGCAGAGAGCTTGAAGGGTGGACAGATAACTGAGAGGAGGGTGGGGGTGGGGAGAAAGCAGCATAGAGTACAATAGGTGAGTTGGGGAGGGGATGAAAGTGATAGGTCAGGGAGGGTGGAGTGGATAGGTAGAAAAGAAGATAGGCAGGTAGGACAAGTCATGGGGACAGTGCTGAGCTGGAAGTTTGGAACTGGGGTGAGGTGGGGGAAGGGGAAATGAGGAAACTGTTGAAGTAATGTTGGGCCACAGGGCAGTGTGGTTGATTGGTGCGGGTGTCCCGGAGATGTTCCCTAAAGCGCTCTGCGAGGAGGCGTCCAGTCTCCCCGATGTAGAGGAGACCACATCGGGAGCAATGGGTACAATAAATGATATTGGTGGATGTGCAGGTAAACCTTTGATGGATGTGGAAGGCTCCTTTAGGGCCTTGGATGGAGGTGAGGGAGGAGGTATGGGCGCAGGTTTTGCAATTCCTGCGGTGGCAGGGGAAGGTGCCAGGACGGGAGGGTGGGTTGCAACTTAAAGGAAACCAAGCCACAGACCAATCAGCCCAGCGAGCCTTACAGCAGGAAACCACTGATGAGGTTCAAATAGCAACAATAGAACTAGCGGAAGATGCTATTTACTTACAGCAGCTACAGGAGGATACCAAACAGCAAGAGAGAGAGAGATGGAAAATGCAGGGAGCACTTAAAGGGGAGGTCAGTATCTGGAGGCAAGCGGACAAGGTTATAGCACCATGTGCATACAAAACACCTTGCTGGAACTGCAACATGGCCTTTCACATACAGGCAGGGGAGCTATGATAGCAATGTCAGGCAGCATCTGAGGAGCAGGAAAATTGACGTTTCAGGCCAGAGACCCTCATTCCTGATGAAGGGCTCCGGCCCAAAACCTCGATTCTCCTGCTCCTCAGATGCTGCCTGACCTGCTGTGCTTTTGCAGCACCACAGCCTCAACTCTGATCTCCAGCATCTGCAGATCTCACTGTCTCCAAGCTATGATAGCAAGTCTAGGGAGAGAGTAGTGGTGGAAGGGAAAGGGCCAAACACTGCCGCAGATGTGTGGTTTGCACACAGCACAACCCAGATACACTCATAAAAGTTAGGATGGGTCATCAACCCAGGCCAAGGGGATCCTGGGAACACCCCCAAATAGGTTTCACAGGGCCACTACCACCTTCCCGTGGGAAAACATACTGCCTGGTCATCATAGACCAGTGCACCCGGTGAGTGGAGGCATTCTCCACCAAGAACTGTACCGTAGCTCTGTGGCCAGGATTCTAGCAGAGGAGCTAATTCCGAGGTTGGTGGGGTGGGGTGGGGGCTATACCTACAGATCGACTCTCTTCAAGGGACACATTTCACAGGCAAAGTTATGAAAACAGTATGCCAGCTACCAGGAACAAAACAAATATTTCATATCCCCTATCACCCCCAGAGCTCAGGGATAGCAGAGACAATGAACAGAACCCTTAAAAACGCTTTAGCTAAGGCCATACAGACATCAGGGAGGACATGGACTAAAGTACTACCAGTCATACTCATGAAAATAAAAGCCACCACGAGTCAGGCAACTGGGCTAACACCCGACGAATTAATGACCAGGCGATCAATGCAATTATCAGCGACCATGATAACGGGTGGGACCGATGTAGGTCAGCTAAAAGACTAAATGCAGAGATATGTACTGGAATTAAGCACTCAACTAAAAGGGATGTGTAAATTGGTAACTGAGAGACAAGAGCAAAAGAACAAGGCAGGGGAACTTGAAATCTTCCCTGAGGTCCCAGCAGCTGGGAGCTGCGTCCTTGTCCGAACCCTGCCTGACAAACCAGGCTTTGCCCAAAAATGGAATGGGCCGTATCAAGTTAGAATCAGTGGGGACACCTGCGCCTGTGCAGACATGAGGGGAAAAGGCACGGGGAAGCACTGGACCCAACTCAAACCATATATGGACGCCTATGAATGAACTAATATGATTGACCTTCCCCCAGACGCAGACAGGAACTGCGAGAAAGACAGTGAGCAAGGGGAGAGCACCGAGACCACAACCAAGCAAACCACCCAGAGGCACGGATAAAACTGCTGACAAGATACAGAAATTAATCTACTGTTATCAACTTCCGGGTACCATTGTAAAAAAAGGGACTCTAACTATTAACCACATTTAACTTTAATCATGTACATACTTGAGTATACGTTACTGTTTCTAAATGTTGTGATAGCCGGAAGCCTGTCGGCATTTGAGGATAACCTCTTTTACAAAACTCTTTTACAAATTTACATGGGAACTGAACTGTCTGTTACCCACTGGCACAATTGTTCGAATCCCTCTTTGAGGCCACCCCTGTGTGGACCCCTTGTGACTTATACATAATAGATACCTCGAGCACGCCATGTAAAGGACAACTAGGAAAATACAAAAGGGTAGGTGTGTGGAGTTGGTCCCAGCAAGGGAAGAGAAAGACCTATTTAAACATCACTGATTACCCACTCTGTTTCATGGGGCATGTAAGGAGATGCATTTATGCCTGGTACCTAGAAACAGTTCACGTGTACTCATCAGCACTGAACAATCACCCGGGGTCAACAAACCTTCACCTGCAGCGAGCAGGCATGCGTGAATGTGACCACGGCAAGACAGTGTATATGCGGGCAGTGCAATGGCATTCATGTCAGCTCTGCCACGTCAGTCCTACCAGCTGGCGGGAACAAACAGGGAGTCAGAGGTGAGATAGGTAGACAAACAGGCCCACAAACAGGACACTGTATGCAATCGGGCAGCGAAGGGATTCGTTTTCTTATTTAAGGGGAGTTATGCTATTGACACACTAAACCTCTCAAACTTTTTTGTTGTAGGAACGATAGGACCCCTCACTGTACCATGACCTAGTGGGAGACATGTTTGACCCATTCCATCAGCCAGGATCATCATTGGGTTACGGGTTTTTAGGATCTTTGTCTTTTTTGGGGGGGCGCGGTGTGGAGGGGCAGAAGGGGTCCTCAGCACTAAAAGCTGAAACTACATTGTGTGTGGATTGACAATCTTGGGAAACAATGCATCAAAGGGTCTACAAGCAATCAATGGTGAATTGCCTGAACTCAGACTTTACGTGCAGCAGACACGTTACACGGTGGAGTTTGTACAATCATTGGTGGCAAGTGTATAACCCATGTCATTGATGATTCTTACAATATTACACAGGTGATCAAAAACATTTGGGACCAGCTAGATAACTTCAGACCAGGCGCCACAGGAGGAGATAGCTGGCTAGAATAATCGATAGGCAAAACCTGGGGACCCTATTTGGTACATGGGATTGACCTCCTTAATTCACTCATATTGGTATTCTGCCTAGGCCTCAGTTGTTTAAAGCTTAGCTGTAAGGTGCTACTGATGCAGGCCGTGCCAGGAGCAAGTGTCACCACAGGAGACCCCCCAATGAAACTTACACTCCTTGACACCCCTCGGGATGGGGAGACATTAGAAAATGCCTGCCTCTATATGTGAGTTGGGAGGTCTGCAGGAGATCTCCGAAGTTGCAACTTAGACCACAAAGGGGGGAGTGAAGTGGGAGTTGACACGGGGCATGCTGACACAGGGTACACAGACATAAGATGGCCGCTGAGCCATAAATTGGTCGCTTAGCACACAAAATGGAAGCTGAGTCATTACATGGAAAATATACAGCAAAGCATACACAGATACTGCCTGAGGCTAACAGGATACCAGAACAATAAACACGGAGCATAGATGATTAGTTTAAGGTGGGTGGGGGAGAGAATACACACCAGTAACGTCTATTGCCCACCGAAGCATCTTGAGTCTGGCCACCGCCTTCAATAGAAATGTTAACTACCTGAGACTGCATGTATACAAGTGTTAATACTTCAGATCGGCAATAATGTGAAATGATCTTCCTTCTCAGGAAGAACAATCATGACCACTGAAACTGACAATGACTCTGTAATATTTTCTGTAAACAAACCATGCTGTACAAGACTCGATACTTGAACGATTGTACCACAAAAATGTATAAAATATCATGACATGTGCTCCGAGAGTGAGGGGAGGCTCGCAGCTGACAGCCATGCTGACCAACGTCGCTCTTTCCCCAGTTCTCGGGTTTCTTTGTCTAATAATCTCTGTCTTGGGATCCCGATCCTGACTCAGAGACTGGTGATTTTCCCCATAACACCTGGAACAACATAAACCAGCTCATTGAGAAAACAAAAGTTGGTAAATAACATTTTTCCACTGATCATGCAGCAAATACAGACTGAAGCATTGTTAAAACTCTTGCATTGCAAGTCGACATTATAAAATGAAATCTCAATAATAAATAACCAAGCAAATTTCCTGTTCACCTACTACCAGATTCTGGCCACAGAAACATATTAACAGTTATTGCAATCATTCTAATGAGCACAAATTGCCTGTTGTATGTTTGTGCATTACAGCTTCTTTCCATAATATTAGCTTTAATTTATTTTGCTTTAAAATAGTACATTGAGAGGTTATTTGAAAACTGGTTGCATTTGAAAATAGTATGAACTGCATTATTGACGCATCATACAAAGAGTTTCTTCTTGACAGAACCAAATTATTCACCAATATGTAGCTACACTTCACACCCTACCTCCTGCAAAAATGCAATCCCGTATTCCCAATTCCTCCACCTCTGCCGTATCAGCTCCCAGGAGGACCAGTTCCACCACAGAACACACCAGATGGCCTTCTTCTTTAAAGACCATAATTTCCCTTCCCACATGGTTGAAGATGCTCTCCAATGCATCTCGTCCACGTCCCGCACCTCCACCCTTAAACCCCACCCCCTCCAACTGCAACACCCCTGGTGCTCACCTTCCACCCCACCAACCTTTGCATAAACTGCATCCTCTGCTGACATTTCTGCCACCTCCAAACAGACCCCACCACCAGGGATATATTTCCCTCCCCCCCCCCTTCACCCACCCTCCCATCCTGGCACCCTACCCTGCCACCGCAGGAATTGCAAAACCTGCACCCACGCCTCCTCCCTCACCTCCATCCAAGGCCCTAAAGGAGCCTTCCACAACCATCAAAGTTTTACCTGCACGTCCACCAATATCATTTATTGTATCCGTTGCTCCTGATGCAGTCTCCTCTACATTGGGGAGACTGGATGCCTCCTTGCAGAGCGCTTTAGGGAACATCTCTGGGACACCCGCATCAATCAACCCCACCGCCCTGTGGCCCAACATTTCAACTCCCCCTCCCACTCTGCTGAGGACATGGAGGTCCTGGGCCTCCTCCATCCCTGCACCCTCACCACCCGACGCCTGGAGGAAGAACGCTTCATCTTCTGCCTCAGAACACTTCAACCCCATTGCATCAATGTGGACTTCACCAGTTTCCTCATTTCCCCTCCCCCCACCTTAACCCAGTTCCAACATGTCAGCTCAGCACCAGCCTCATGGCGTGTCCTACCTGCCAAACCTCCTTCCCACCTATCCGCTCTACCCTCCTTGCCGACCTATCACCTTCATCCCCACCTCCATCCACCTACTGTACTCTTAGCTACCTTCTCCCCAGCCCCACCTCTCTCCCATTTATCTCTCCACCCTGGAGGCTCCCTGCCACACTCCTGATGAAGGACTTTTGCCTGAAACATTGATTTTCCTGCTCGTCGGATGCTGCTTGACCTGTTGTGCTTTTCCAACACCACTGTAATCTTGATTCTGATCTCCAGCATCTGCAGTGTTCACTTTCACCCTGTGTAGCTACACTCAGTTCAAACACCTCTTTAAAATAGGTTTTGTTGTATTTTTACTGATGTTAACAATAAAACAGAAATGATGTATGATTGGAATTGATTATAGCTGCACATGTCAGCAAAGAGCATAAATATTAGATTCTCATACTTCTTTCTCAAAATATATTTTAAAAATTAGCTGAAAGCTAATCTCACAGGAAAAGAAAACAGTTGTACAATTAACAAAGGGTTCACCTCTGTTCAATTCCTGTAGATAAAATAAATACTGACAAACTGCTCAAATTGTATATCTAAACCTCCAAGGAGATGACTTTATATAAACATATTGCCTTACAGTGTATCACTTGTCTGGAATTAAGCAGTTTGCTGCTTAGTTACAAGTATACATAGTAAAGGTCTTACAAATCTACCCTGGCTCTGAAGAGATCTGTTATTAATATAATTCAATTTCCTAGAAGTGCAATGTCAACATTGTAATGTCAACATTCTTCCTCCAAATCATTTAAGCTAACCTCCTTATAAAAGAGTCAAGACAACGCACGGATAGCAGTTAATGGTACATAGCTAGTGAATTTATTTATTTAAATTGTTTTTGAAATTTATTTCTGTAAAGCCAGTTAATAGTCTAACAGCTAGAAATGTGGCAGGCTGCCTTGGCCCCACAGAATACTCCATGTGGGAACTTCAGGATGCTTCTCATATTCTTGACAACCACATGTTGAAGAGATGTAGCCAACTAGAGCAACTTGCTTTCTGAATTTTAGAGCTTTAGGAACAGCATGCCTTACCACAGTGTACCCATCGGGCTGAGAGCTAGCATGACCCTAGATACAGCTATGCTGCAGCTCAAATGACTACAGACAAAGTGTGAGTTGGTGACCAGCAGGCAATCAAGGAGGACCAGGCAGTTAAGTCTATCATATTCACCAATCTGGATTCAGTTCTGACTATTGGTGAGGGTCTTGGTTCATCTGGGGAGTGCAATCTGATCCATATCCATACCTTGGGTGCCTCAGCTCTGCAGGGTGTGTAGAATTAAGAATGGCAAAGCATTAGTGATAAGGCTTTCTATAGACAGAGGAGGAGACAGGTGTTCTATAGCTGCAGATGTTCATGCAGGACAGTATGTTGCCTCCCACATTTCAGGATCAAGGATATCACTCAGAGGCTGCAAACCCCTCTGAGGGCCAATTGTGAACAAACATCAATCATAGTCCATATTGGTGTGGCACCTACAGCATAAATAGAAAGGGGAAAGAGGTCTTACAAATAGATTTTAAGGAACCAGCATTAAAGAAGTAGGCACAAATAATTTATAAAAATTATTGGCATAAGAATAAAAGATAATGAGGGATTAGGTATGGTCCGATTAAGAGGGAATAATGTTTAATTAGGTTTGCATTGCACATACTGTATATGAATGCATGAAGTTTGGTACATAATGTTTGCATAACTTACATCCAAATAAAGACCAGGGAATATGATGTTGCAACAAAACCAGAAACCTAGTTCAAAAACAGAGCAGAACTGTATTTTAAATATTTCTGAATACGAGGTGCTCAGGGGTAATTGAGATGAAAGGAAGAGGTGTAGCAGTACTCATTATGGAGACTATTATCCCTGAGGAGAGAGGATGTTCAAAAAGGCTGAAGTGTCTATTTGATAAGAGCTAAAAAAAATGCAAATTACTTTTACACTACTGGGTCAATTCTATAAATCACCACCTTGTGGAAATATATTATAGAGACCAGTTTTCAAGTAAATTAAAAAGGCGCAAAAACTAAGGGTAGTTATAACGTGGATTTTAATTATCCTAAACTATTACAGGAAAGGACAGAGTGGGAAAAAGTTTAGGAGTTATATCCAGGAGAATTTCCTCAATCAGTATGTTTCCAGTCCAGTGAGGAGGGAGTCATTGATGGATCTGGTTCTGGGTTAATGCAGTAGTTCAAATGGATCAAGAGACAGCAGCTAAATATTTATGAATGGTAAGCATGATTTCTTAAGGCTTAGATTAGCTGTTATAGGGAACAAGAAGCAATCCGGAGGAAGAATGATTATTTGGACAGGGTCAATTTCAGGGTGAAACTGATCTGGCCCTAGCAAATTGGAATCAAAAATTGGCAGGCTAAACTGTAATGAACTTAAAAAGGACATAGATCAGGGTCGGACAGGTTATGTTCCTACAAGGAGGAATTAAAACTGTTTTTATCGTTCCGGAGAAAGATTTTTAAAAAAGCCGAAGCTGTCTGGATGATGAAAGACATTTAGTGAAAGATGGGTGTGTATGTAAGTTTGACAATATAAGTTAGAATCAGCTGATTATAGAGGGTTCAGAGAGGAAATAGCAGATTGGTGGAGTAGCAGATAGTGAAGGGGACTGTCAGAGAATGCCGCAGAGTATAGATAGATTGGAGAGTTAGGTGGAGAAATGGCAGATGGAGTTCAATTCAGGCAAATGCGAGGTGATGCATTTTGGAAGATCTAATTCAAGAGCGAAGTGTACAGTAAATGGAAAAGTCCTGGGGAAAATTGATATGCAGAGAGACCTGAGTGCTCAGGTCCATTGTACCCTGAAGGTGGCAATGCAGGTCGATAGATTAGTCAAGAAGGCATATGGTATGCTTTCCTTCATTGGATGGAGTATTGAGTAGAAGAGTTGGCAGGTCATGCTACAGTTGTATAAGACTTCAATTTGGCTGCATTTGGAATACTGTGTACAGTTCCAGTTGTCATGTTACCAAATGGATGTGGATGCTTTGGAGAGGAGGTTCACCAGGATGTTGCCTGGTAGGGAGGGCACTAGCTATGAAAAGAGGCTTAGTAGATTCTATTTTATGCCAGCTGGCTGTCTCTTCTCAGACTTTTCTTTGTCACTTTCACCAGATTTTTCACTTCAAAGAACAAAGAACATTACAGCACAGGAACAGGCTTGCCCTGATCCTGATCCTCTATCTAAACCTGTCACCTATTTTCTAAGGATCTGTATTATTTTCATTAGAAAGGCAGAGGTTGAGGGGGGACCTGATCGAGGTCTACAAAATCATGAGAGGTATAGACAGGGTGGATAGTGAGAAGCTTTTTCCCAGAGTGGGGTCTCAATTACTAGGAGTCACGAGTTAAAGGTGAGAGGGGATAAGTTTAAAGGGATACGAGTGGAAAGTTCTTTACATGGAGGGTGGTGGGTGCCTGGAACTCGTTGCCAGCTAAGGTGGTCGATGTGGGAACGATAGCATCATTTAAGATTATCTAGACAGATACGTGAATGAGCAATGGGCAGGGGGCAGAGGGATACAGATTCTTAGAAAATACGTGACAGGTTTAGATGGAGGATCTGGATCAGGACAAGCTTGGAGGGCCGAAGGGCCTGCTCCTGTGCAGTAATTTTCTTTGTCCTTTGAAGTGAAAAACCTGGTGAAAGGGACAAAGAAAAAATCTAAGAGACAACCTGCTGGCATAAAATAGAATCAAAAAGTCTGCTATCGGCATATAGATAGAAAAAGAGCATTACAAATGGGGAATAAAGAATAATGGTGTACTTTGCACCAGTTTTTAAGGCTGGGTAAGTAAAAAATACTACTCAAGTTGTATCGAAAGAAGAGGTAATGGTGACATTGGAAAGGATTTTTTAAAAATTGGTGAAAGGTCTTATAAGGGCTGGCTACATTCAAAGTTAATAGGTCATGAGGAAAAGATGAGATGCACCCCAGAAAAATGAGGAAAGGAAAGGTAGGAATTACAAAAGTATATACAATAAACTCCCTTTGATACAGGGTTTGCCAAAGGACTGGGGAATTATAAATCCTACGCCCTTGTTCAACAAAAAGGGTGCCAGGATAAATCCAACAACTGCAGGTCTGTCATTTAAAATAGTTGGTCGGAAAACTTTTTGAAACAACAATCCAGCGCAAAATTAACAGCCTTTTTGCACAATAGCAGTTTAATTAAAGAAAATTAACTTGGATATTTTAAAGCCAAATCCTATCTAACCAACATGTTTGTGGGGTTTTTTTGATGAGCTAACAGACAGGGATAATGAGGATATGTATAACAGGGTTGGACTATTGTGTTTCTTAATCTGTGTTAATGGTGAAAGGATTCAAGGTCTTTTCTCCAGGGTCGGAGAGTCTAAAACTAGAAGCCATAGGTTTAAGGTGAGAGGGACAAGATTTAAAAAGGACCTAAGGAGTAACGTTTTCAAGCAGAGAATGGTGCATATATAGAATGAGCTGCCAGACACTGATACAATTACAACATTTAAAATCTGGATGGGTATATGAATAGGAAGGGTTTAGGGGGATATGGGCAAATTGCTAGTAAATGGGACTAGATTAATTGGCAATACCTGGTTGGCATGGATGAGTTGGACCGACGGGCCTGTTTCTGTGCTGTACAGCTCTATGACTCTATCCTAATATGTGCTCACAGGGCGCAATTTCAACATTAGTTGGTGATACCAAACTTGAAAGTGTTGTCAGTTGAGAGGACGATAGTGATAAACCTCTGTAGGATATACCGACAGATCTGAATTGTTTTGTTGGGAAGATTAAGGAAAAGAAATATAAAATAAAGAAAACGGTTCTTAAAATGATGTGGGAGCACAACGGTATATTGCGTACATGTGAACAAATTGTTGAGGAAGCAGGTTATCATGGGATGACTGGCCAGAATAGAGGAAAACTGGTTCAATTGGCAGAAGGGTTCTGAAAGAGGACTTAAGGTAAATGGTAAAATAACCAAAGATAATTTAAATATAAATTGGATTGGATGCAGATTTAATGGTGGCTTTCAAACTTAATTAGATTATTAGAAACAAAAAAGTAAATTACAGTGGTGAGGGTGTGGAGCTAACTGATCTTGCAGAGAACTGGCACCAACATGATTCTACGAGATGTTTGTCTTCTGCGTTGTAAGCTTTGCATGATTTGATAAGATGAGGTAACCACACGGGGGCTGAGAATCTCTTTTGAGACTTTTTTTGCCTTGCATCACATAATGTTCTCTTTGTGCTGGTAGTGTTACCTATATTTATTTATCTTGCTCCAACTGGTTGACAGAAGATATACATTAAGTGAACTACACTCCTTCCTAATTTTATCAATATTACTAAATCTGTCTCCTGTGTTAATCACTTTATTTTACATGTTTGATTGTTTATCCTCACAATATTTCCCCTCTATCATCTTTAGTGCACTTTGTCTGTCCAGCTGAAAAGTAATTTTAATATAATTTAATTCAACTCCTCACAAAGGAAATCCTCTAACCAAGACTAATCTTCTAAGTATTGCTGTGCTCTTCCAGCACCACTAATCCAGAATCCATAATCTTCTAAGTACTTGACTTTTATACCAAAGGATAGGTTTTTGACAAGTGGCAACAAAACTTCCAAAAAGACACCTATGCTGACTTCAGAAAGGTGTGAAATGCTACAAATTTAATAAAGCTTTTTAATTTTTCACCTCAGCATTGGGCAAAAGGACCAGAGGGAATGTAATTTTATTTAAGATGTAGTGAATTGTAGTGACTTACACTGTATTTTCTGAAGGGGTTTTGGATCCAAATTCAAAGGTAGGTTTGAAAGGAATTTTGATAAACATTAGAAGGGAAAAGTTTGTGGAGTAAGGGGAAAGAACATGAGAGTGGAGAACAATTTGTATAGGTATGATGGAGCACTTGTGCTCCTCTGGTGGTGCATCATTGTATAATTCCCTTCAACATTTGTTCTTCATTCTAAACTTTACAGAATAAAAATGATCAGTTGACTGTTTTCTGCATTTTACATTAAGTCTGTAGATCATATTTGTTGAGTTTATTAAATTCTCAATCATTTACATATTATTGATGAGTTTTATAAAATGCTGTGTTATCACATAGCTTCATAATTCTATATCTTTTCTGAGGAATCCTTCACACCAGCAAACATTTACTATCATATGGTTGTGCTGAGAAGTAGCAGCAATGGAATATGAGATTCAAGAGGTTTCTCACAAAGTGCAGAGAAAGCATTTTGCAATGTTCAGTAAGGGAACACATATACAGTTCATTGCTTGTGTAAGCACAGCTTAAGATGTATTATACAAAGTCTTTCATTTGTTTGCTTAAGCGTTTGATGCATTTAATAATACCATTGTGAACGTAGATTTGTTGTCATTTCATGCACACTTGTGCAATCTCAGCATGTCTAACTTGATAAGAGGGACATCAGGAGAATCACGTATGAAACGTAACTCCAAGTCATTGCAGTCCTAGAGTTCAGTCTCATGTGATTTGCTGTGGCCTATTCATTCAATAAAGTAATTGCCTCTTGTATGTGAGTTGCATCACCTTGATAATGACAGTCCAAGAGTGTCAGGTCATTCACTTATTTATAGCAATGAATAGAAGAATTACTTAATTGTTTCTTCACAGTAGCAGTGCGTATATTGCAATAGCTCAGAAATGTATTTACTAGAATCTCCGCACACTTATTATGAAGCGCTTGTGTTTCAGAAGAGTGTTTCCTTTGCAGGGTGTCAGTTACACACACTTGCATCGTCTGAGATAACGTAAACTGATCAGTTTGGGGTTACGCATGCAAATCCTAAAATTAAAACCATTCAGTGAATGCAATAATAACTAGTAAAGGCCTTGAGTACAAAAAAAGAGAAAGGTGAAAGCTAAACAAGGAAGCTGTCTCGAAAAATTAACAGACATACCACAATACTCTTTTGGAAAAGGTTCAAATTAGTCTTGGGATGCAGGTCAAGTAAGTGTTTAATGTAATAGTTCATCAGTCAATGCACAAAAGAAAACATTGTATTGAAGCCAGACAAATCCAAAATCACATGTTTTAAATTATTTTGCGTGCTACTATATGACATTGTAAATTGAATTCTATTGTAGCTCATTAGTGGAAATACACTTAGAGTATTGATTGCACATTTGAGAAGCACTCCATCAAAAGGGCTTCAAAACTTGAAATGGAGATTTGGAAGGAGTAACAAGAAAGATTTGAGCTTTTGTATATAATCAGTTCATTGATGGTTCCGTTCTTGTGTAACCCCCGTGTTATAGAAAAATTGTGCTTTAGAATCAGCATTCCGAATTCATCAATCGCGTAACAGCGAATTTGTGTTGTCAAAACATGCATTATAGCAGAATGACCTGTATTAAGTTAGGAAGAAGGGTCAATTATTTAATTGGAGTTTCTTTTGTTACAGATTGGAGAATTGACCACTAGATGGCAGCATGAATTATAAATCTTAAAAGTAAATTGGATTTCAAGGTGTTAAACCAATTTTTGTTTGGAAAAATAACAGCATCCCTTATCATTATACAAAGCAATGAGGAAAATTAGAAGGGAAGGGAAACATGAGTTGCAAATCTCCAGAATGTGCTGGTTTACTCTGCCCTTTCCTTTGAACAAGTAACATCTTGTCCTTCATCTTCCCAATATGTTTAATAATTTGCTACATTTTTAATCAACCTGTTTGGACAAGTTCTAATAAGTCTCTGAGGCAGATGGGACTTGAACCCAGGATCTGTGGCCCGAAGGTAGAGTCGCTACCACTGAAATACAACACCCATATTTAAGAACAAACCAGACTTGCAATATTAATTGTGCATTTAACTGAACCAAAAAAAGTTATGTCTGATTATTAATAGTTCGTGTCTTTTTAAATCATATAATAATTATTGCAATATGTCAATCAAACATCTAGCCTAGAAACTGAACTATTTAAACTACAGAGTTTCAGTCTTTCAGGTGATCAACTGTTTTTAGAAGATTGTAAAACATTAAAATCTTAAGTATTTACATTTTGCTTTCATACCTGACATATTTCTGGTGGGCGGCACGGTGGCACAGTGGTTAGCACTGCTGCCTCACAGCGCCAGAGACCCGGGTTCAATTCCCGACTCAGGCGACTGACTGTGTGGAGTTTGCACATTCTCCCCGTGTCTGCGTGGGTTTCCTCCGGGTGCTCCGGTTTCCTCCCACAGTCCAAAGATGTGCAGGTCAGGTGAATTGGCCATGCTAAATTGCCCGTAGTGTTAGGTTAAAGGGGTAAATGTAGGGGTATGGGTGGGTTGCGCTTCGGCGGGTCGGTGTGGACTTGTTGGGCCGAAGGGCCTGTTTCCACACTGTAAGTAATCTAATTTCCATTAAGAAGGGCCTGTGCCTGAAACGTCGAATCTCCTGTTCCCTGGATGCTGCCTGACCTGCTGTGCTGTTCCAGCAATAAAGTTTCAACCATATTTCCATTAAGTACAACTGGATAGTAATCTGAAGTAGAAAGCTTCACCTTTTTTTTAAACACACATATAACTGTAAACAGGGGCATCATGTACCTGCATATAGCTTGCATTAACTTTTCAAGACAAGATGGAGGTGTCACTATCAGAATATTTGAGTTCTTTTCTGCATTGAAGCAATTGAGCTATATTTAAATATTGTGTTTGAGATTAAGAATTTGTGAACAGGATTAATTTAAGCAAATGGCTTTCATGAAATTTATTGCACAGTCATAGAAATTTACAGCACAGAAACAGACCCTTCGGTGCAACTCGTACATGCCGACCAGATATCCCAACCTAATCTAATCCCATTTGCCTGCACTAGACCCATATCCCTGAAAACCCTTCCAATACAAATACCCATCCAGATGCCTTTTAAATGCTTTATTTGTACCGGCTGAACCCCCTCGCCTGGCAGCTCATTCCATACACGCACTACCCTCTACTTGAAAAAGTTGCCCTTAGATCACTTCTAAATCTTTCCCCTCTAACCTTAAATTTACGTCCTCTAGTTCTGGACTCCCCTACCCTGGAGCAAAGACCTTGACTATTCATCCTATTCATGTCCCTCATGATTTTATAAACCTCTGTAAGGTCACCCCTCAGCCTCTGATGCTGCAGGGAAAACAGCCCCAGCCTATTCAGCCCCCCCGCGCATAGCTCAAAACCTCCAATCCTGGCAACATCCTTGGTAAATCTTTTCTGAACCCTTCAAGTTTCACATTTTCCCTATAGCAGGAAGACCAGAATTAAAAGCAATATTCCAAAAGTGGCCTAACTAATGTCCTATAAAGCTGCAATTTGATGTCCCAACTCCTATACTCAGCGCATTGACCAATAAAGGCAAGTGTACTAAACACCTTCTTCACTACCCTGTGTAACTGCAAGTCCACTTTTAAGGAACTACGAACCAAGGAACTCCAAGATTTCTTTGATTGACAATACTCCCCAAGTCCTTACCATTAAGTGTATGATCCTGCTCTAATTTGTCTTTCCAAAATGCAGCACCTCACATTTAAACTCCATCTGCCACTCCTTGCCAATCTGATCAAGAACCTGTTGTACTCGGAGGTAAACTTCTTCGATGTCCACTACATCTTCAATTTTGGTGTTATCTGCAAACGTACTAACTCTCCCTCCTCTGTTCACATCCAAATCATTTATATAAATGACAAAATAGGTCACTGCCAAATGACCCAGCACTGATCCTTGTGACTCACCACTGATCATAAGCCTTCAGTCTGAAAATCACCCTTCACCATCAGCCTCTGTTTCCTACTTTTGAACCAAATTTCTCCCCTTATTCCATGTTATCTATCATATCAAATGCTTTACTGAAATCCACATATCCTCCGTCATTTCCGCCACCTCCAAACAGATCCCACCACCAGGGATATATTCCCCTCCCCACCCCTATCAGCGTTCCGGAGAGACCACTCCCTCCGCGACTCCCTCGCCAACCCAACTTCACTCCCGGCACCTTCCCCTGCAACCGCAAGAAATGCAAAACTTGCGCCCATACCTCCCCCCTCACCTCCCTCCAAGGCCCCAATGGATCCTTCCATATCCGTCGCAAATTCACCTGCACCTCCACACGCATCATTTACTGTATCCGTTCACCCGATGTGGTCTCCTCTACATTGGGGAGACAGGCCGCCTACTTGCGGAACATTTCAGGGAACACCTCTGGGACACCCGCACCAACTAACCCAACCGTCCAGTGGCTGAACACTTTAACTCCCCCTCCCACTCCGCCAAGGACATGCAGGTCCTTGGCCTCCTCCATCGCCAGACCCTGACCACACGACGCCTGGAGGAAGAGCGCCTCATCTTCTGCCTAGGAACCCTCCAACCATAGGTGGGGGAGAGGGGAAATGAGGAAGCTGGAGATTTCTCCCCCCACCTATCTCAGTCCCAACCCCCGGATTCAGCACTGCCCTCTTGACCTGCAATCTTCTTCCTGACCTCTCCGCCCCCACCCCCTCTCCGGCCTATCACCCTCACCCTGACCCCCTTCCACCTATCGTATTTCCAGCGCCCCTCCCCCAAGTCCCTCCTCCCTACCTTTTATCTTAGCCCTTTTATCTCAGCCAGCCTGGCACACCAGCCTCATTCCTGATTCTCCTGCTCCTCGGATGCTGCCTGGCCTGCTGTGTTTTTCCAGCACCACATTTTTCAACAACTGAAATCCACAGACAACATCTACTGCTCTGCCCTCATCAATCCTCTTTGTCACTTCTTTAAAAAACTCAATCAATTTAGTGAGACATGATTTCCCATGCACAAGGCCATGTTGACTATCCCTTATGAGTCCTTGCCTTTCCAAATGAATGTAAATCCTGTCCCTCAGAATCCCCTCCAACAACTTGCCCATCACTGATATCAGGCTCACAAGTCTATAGTTCCCTGGCTTTAGATTACCAACTTTCTTAAATAGTAGAACTATGTTAGCCAACCTTTAGTCTTCCAGCATCTCACCTGTGCCTAAAATTATACAAATATCTCAGCAAGGGGCCCAGCAATCACTTCCTTACCTTCTCACAATGTTCTAGGGTACACCTGATCCAGTCCTAGAAATTTATCCATCTTTATGCAATTTAAGACATCCAGCACTGTCGCCTCTGTAATATGGACACTTGCAAGATGTCACTATTTATTTCCACAAGTTCTCTAGCTTCCATATCCTTCACTACAGTAAACACTGATGGAAAATACTCATTTTGTATCTCACTCATCTCCTGCAACTCTACACATAGACAGCCTTGCTGATCTTTCAAGGGCCCTATTCCCTCCCTAGTTACCTTTTTGTCATTAACCATATGGCAAAAACCCTATGGATTCTCCTTAACCCTATTTGTCAAAGCTATCGCACGTCCCCTTTTTGTCCTCCTGATTTCCCTCTTAAGTATACTCCTACTGCTCATACTCATCTAGGGATTCACTGTTTATACCTGACAAATGTTTTCTTTTTCTTGATTAGAACATCAATTTCTCTCGTCATCCAGCATTCCCTACAACTAGCAGCCTTGCCCTTCATGTGTAATAACCACTAACATGTCACCTTATCTTACACTTTTAAAAATCCAAATGCATAATGTCACCTTGTTACCCTTTCTCCAGCCTTCTGGGCACAACCTTGAAAAATTCTTGGCAGTTTTGTCAAACATGATTTCCCTTTCATACATCTCTGTTGTTTCAACTTCATGACCTAAGTGCCTTGTTAACCAAGTAGTAGATTTTAACATATGCCTGCCAGTGATGTTAGAATAAGTGGTCAAGTGATGCGTATTTTTATCTTTTCCACTTTCTTAAATAGTGGGATTAGCTTCACTACCTTCCAGTTCTTGAGAACTATTTTAAAGACTTCTGGAAAATCATAATCAAGTGTTAACCCTGTTTCTCTCTCCACAGATGCAGCCAGACCTTCTCAATGCTTTGTAGCATTTTCTGTGATTTCTTTTTTTTTATGTATGCCCTATATATTCTGAATTGGTGTTAATTACTGTAATAGGAAGCTGAATTAATAGTTCTAACTTCAGTATGAGTCATAAGATCTGTACTGCTAAACAGTATTTGCTATCAGAAAGGGAATGATCAGAGTTATCAGTGCTTCATAAACAAGAAGCGTTAATATCAGGAATTTCGTGCAGATGGAAGTTGTGCTGAGTGGGAGAAGACATTGCTGTTTATTCTTCTCTTGTCTCCAGTATCTAGTGTTTTTCTTTTGAGTCCAAGTTAGTACAAGATTTGAAAACACAGAAGACCTAAAGATCGTGAAGCAAGGATTTTTTTAATTCCATATACTCTGAGTTTATTGCAATCCTGAAGGGAAATTAAAATTAAACAAGGAAGTATTTAGCGTATTTACATTGAAATAAGCCTGTGGTTTACAAAGGTTGAAGAATCTTTTGTCTGTCTGATTATAGCCTCCTTCCTCCAAGGACACACATCTTTATCTGAGAGGCTCTGTTCGACTGCTCCAGATGCCCTTTGTTATGATCCAGGCCAGGCCCCCTCAAAACATTTCAAGAAGGTAGCCCAGACCCTAAAATTGCTAGTCGTTTTAAGGAGATATAACACGTGTATTCCAGGAGGGATGCAGCTGGTCAAGCCATTTAGTTTTAAACAAAACAGAATTTATTCACAAGATTACCAAATGAAACACAAACAAAAGAGAACAGAATACTGAATAACTTAACTTATCCAAAAACCCAGCAGATCATCCCAAATTAATGATGCTGTTCCAAATACTTGGTACAATCCCCATAAACACTCCTTGGCACAAAAGATAAAATCAAGCACAGAGTCTTACTGGAGAGATGTCAGAGAACTTAAAAATGTGTTGCTGGAAAAGCGCAGGTCAGGCAGCATCAAAGGAATAGGAGAATCGACGTTTCAGGCATAAGCCCTTCTTCAGGAATCAGATGTCAGAGAACACCAGCCTGGATCTGCTTCTTTGGGTCCAGCAGCTTTTTCAACTGCCTGACCGCTTTCAGTGAATAACCAGACTGACAAAACTAAATCAAACCAGAAAGAAGCTGAGCTGGGAGAACTGGTCACTCTCATCTGAAAACTTGAAAGCCTTTTCCTGAGGCAGTATCTGTTAGCTATAATCAAATTGGCCCTAAAACCCATCCAATTCCAGATCTTTCAGAGTCCGTCTTTTATGATTTCTCTGATAAAAATGCCAAGGACAATATAACCTTGTTAAATGAGTAGCATCATCACACCTTGTGCACTGTTGCTAACTGCTGGTTGACAACTGCCCAATCTCCCCTGTTCAATGCCCTCAATCATATTGCAGTCAATCACTGGAAGTTCCATTACACGATGAAACTGTAATTTTAAATTATTCCATTACATTGGTAACTAGCTAATCAAAGAGATAAATGAATAAAGTTATATAGGTATAGCAGTGCTATAGTGTCAAGAGTGTGGTGCTAGAAAAGCACAGCAGGGCAGACAGAATCCGAGGAGCAGGAGAATCAGCATTTTGGGCAAAAGCCCCTCATCAGGAAAGTACGTGGAGAGTATTGGGAGATACAGTGAGTGTCAGCAACTTGAGAAAATTTAGCTCAGTATTGTTGCTCAGGGTTCTGAGCTGCAGACATTGCGGTGCTCTCGTGCAGGGAGAGGTAATTATCCACTTTGCTCCAAAGAGTGTGAAATCCCTGAGGTTAAGTAGAAATTTAGAGTTGGTCAGTGTGTGTCTGAGTTAGACAATTGTGCAGATCCAGGATGCAGTGATGAAAGACTCTCAGCCCTTGATTTTGACCATCAGGTGCAAGGTACTTGCAGCCTAAGTGAACAAAGACATGAAATGCAGGGTGGCAGCAAGTACTGACCATAACATCAAGGTTCGGGAAGATAACCAAAGTGTAAAGCAAAGTGTTAGTGATCATGGATAATTTTGACAGGGAAATGTACACTGTCCTCTTGCAAGCACAACCTGGGATTCCAAGATTTTGTTGCCTTGTTGATGCCAGAGTTAAAGATGGAGGTGCACTTGGAAGGGGAAGGGGAAGGGGAAGGGGAAGCATTAGTTGTTGTGGTCTGTGTATAAACCAATGACATAACAGAACATAATTTCTGGTCCTGCCTAAGAAACGTTGAGCATTTGGGTCCATATCAAAGGGAATAATCTCCTGCCTGAACCCTAAACCAACCAGCAGACGTACAAGCAGATGGGTGATTATCACATGGCTCGAAGAGTGATGTGGGAAGAAGCAGTTTTAATTCATGGGGCACCTGTACCATTTCTGAGGAAAGACAGCACAGTTCTTCAGGATAGGTTCCACTTAAGCAGGCTAAGCGTGGGAAGGCACAGAGAGTTTAATGGAAACAGTGGATCAGCAAATAATATCCTTGTAAAGAACAATGGTTTTTAAAAAATGCTTTATATCTGAGTGCAGTAATCACTCATAACAAGCTGACTCATAACATGGATGCAGAAAGGTTGCTGACCCTTGTAGGAGAGTCTAGGATGAGAGAATAATATCAGAAAAAGGGGTCACACATTTAAGAGTGTGTGATGAGGAGGAATTTCTTCTCTCAGAGTGTTCTGAATCTGTGAAATTCTTTATCACATAAAGCTGTTGAAACTGGGACATTTAGTATATTCAAGGTTCCCATAGACAGATTTTAAATCAGCAAGGGAATCAAGAGTTATGAGAAAAAGCAGGAAAATGAAGTTGAAGATGACCAGATCAGCCATGATCTCCATGAATGGCAGAGCAGACTTGATGGGCTGATTGGCTTACTTCTGCTCCTATGTCTGATGGTGTTAAGATAGACGATCTCGCAACAAATATGGAGGTGAATCACTTTGATAATAATTACTGCTAAAGTGATATGATTGCAAAGACCAAGGATGGGTAATGAATATTCCAGAATGCAGAACAATAGACTGAATAGAAAAGGAGGACTAGCCCGGATAATAAAGTATGACAGAGATACAGCATAAAGAAAGGATCTTGACGCAGGGGATCAGAAAAGAGAATCAGTACGGAAGAGATTTAGGAATAACACTTGCGGGGATAGTTTATAGGCCTCGTAACAGTTATTATACCAATGAACAGAGCACTAAGCAATAAGATTTTCCACCATAGCCATTACGATAATCATGGGGGCATTAATCTTCATATAGGCTGGCCAAATCAAATTGGCAAAGGTAACTTGGAAGATGGGTTTGAAGACTGCAATCACAACTATTTCCTTGAACAAAATATAGCTATTTTAGATCTACAGATGGGTAATGAATCAGAATTAAGTTGTAGTCTCACAGAACAAGTGCTTCTGGAAAAAAAAGTGTTCATTAGATTGTTGAAATTCCTATTTAGCTTGAAAGTGATACCATATCCAAAATAAGGAATTTTAAATATAAAAACAGCCAATTACATAAATACAAGCAAAGTGACTAAAGGTAACTGAACAACTAAAATAAAACATTTGACAGTAAATAAAGAATGGAAACATTTTTAAAAAAATACAAATTTTCAACAAAAATTATTCAACAGGAAGCAAAAGCTCAGTGAGAAAAATCCATCCTTACGTTTTTAGGAAAGTTAAGGATAGCATTAGATTAAAGAGAAAGAGGTTTTCAGAATTTTGAAGAGTATTGTGAGGTTTGGGAGAATTTTAGAAACCAAAGTGTGACTGAAAAGTTGACAAAAATACAAAAATAGAATGAGATTAATATCACCAGGAATATGAAGATGGATTATCAGAATTTTTATGAGTTCATGATGTTAGAATAAACTTGCTAGAAGCAAAAACTGGAGAAGTCATCATGGGCTATGAAGAAATGGCAGAAATATTTTTTATTCATCCTCACAATCGAACAAAAAGAGTAGAAAAAACTGGGGCAAATAAGAATAGAAGACATAAAATAATTAACAATTAATTAATTAACAATTAATAATAACAAAAATAGAGAGAAACCTAAGAGAATACTAGTCAAAAGGTCCCTCTGACAGCCAAATTCTAAGGTTCTAAGAGAGACTCCTATGAGATAATGGATGTTGAGATAATGGATGTTGAGATAATGGCAGTGGTTTTGCTCAGGTTGGATTTAACTTTTTTCAGCAGGGATAAGGGAAGTGGAACATAAACTGAGGAATTCCCTACTCCCAGCATTCCTGTATGTCCACCCAAGTATTGGATGACTAATTAGTGGCTATTCAAAAGGAAATAAGCCAATCATAAACGCAAAGGAAATTTACTTCGTAACCACAAACCTTTCCACCAACTCCCTTCCAACCTGTAGCTGATGGCAGAATCAATCTCTTTCATTGTCCTTATTTACTCATTTGTGGGAGGTGGGTGTCACTGGCTGGCTAGCATTTATTGCCCATACTTACTTGCCCTTAAGAAGGTGGTGATGAGCTGCCCCAGTCCATTTGCTGTGGGTTGACCAAAATGCGATTGAGGAGAGAATTCCAGGATTTTGACCCAGCAACAGTGAAGGAACAGTGATAATTTCCAAGTCAGGATGGTGTGTGGCTTGGAGGGGAACTTGAAGGTGGTGGTGTTCCTATAAATCTGCGGCCCTTGTCCTTCAAAATGGAAGTAGTCATGGGTTTGGAAGGTGCTGTGTGAGGACCTTTGGTGAATTTCTGCAGTGCTTCTTGTAGATAGTACACACAGCTACTGAGCATCGGTGGTGGAGTGAATGGATGCTTTTGGATGCAGTGTTAATCAAATAGGCTGTTTTGTCCTAGGTGGGGTCAAGCTTCTTAGGTGCTGTTGGAGCTGCATCCATCTAGGCAAGTGGGGAGTATTCCATCACAATCCTGACTTGTGACAGGTAGATGGTGGACAGGCTTTGGGGAGTTGGGTGAGTTACTCACTGCAATATTCCTAACCTCTGACCTGCTCTTACAGCCACTGAGTTAATATGATGTGTTCAGTTGAGTTTCTTGTCAATGCTAACACCCAGAATGTTGATAGTGGGAAATTCAGTGACGGTGACACCATTGAACGTCAAGGGGCAGTGGTTATGTTGTCTCTTATTGGTGATGGTCATAGCCTGGTATTTGTGTGGCTTGAATGTTACTTGCTACTTGTCTGCTTAAGCTTGGATGTTGTCCAGATTTTGTTGCATTTGAACATGGACTGCTTCAATATCTGACGAGTCACAAATGGTGCTAAACATTGTGTAGTGAACATCTCCACTTCGAACCTTATGATGTAGGCAAGATCATTGATGAAGCAGCTGAAGATGGTTGGTCCTAGGACACTACCTTGAGGAACTCCTGAGATAATGTTCTGGAGCTGAGATGACTGACTTCCAAGAACCATGACCATCTTCCTATGTAGCCTCTTTATAGATACTTTATGTTGCTATGATAAAAATGAGGGCCTGAAATTCTCAGTAGAGATAATGTTGAGTGGACTTCTACTATGGCCAAATCTGATGCTTCAGGATCTTCTGTTTGGAGTGGAGTACAGCTGGGTAAAGGCAGATTATTCTTTTTACAGCACCAGCTGCCATCTGATAAGATTAAAGGTCCAGTCATTGCATGTGAGTGAATGGATGAGTGGATGAATGAGTGGTGAGTGATTGGATGAGTGAGTGGAAAGGTGAGCAGCTGCTGTGGTGGGATTTGAACCCATGACCCCAAACATTAGCTCTCGATTACTAGTCCAACAGCATCATTAAGGATCAGTGGCATAGTGGTTAAGTGCTCAGAGATCAGTGTTGAGACTTCAGCTATTTGCAATTTACTTTATGACATAGATGAAGAAATAAAGAGTAAAATATCCAAATGTGCTGGCATGACATAGTAAGTTGAAAGTTAGAACATTAACGTCACAGAAGGAGGTCCTTGAGCCAATAAAGTCTATGCTGGTCTGGAAAGAACTACCCATATTAGTAAGTCCATAACCTGGCAAGTCACACTTCTTCAAGCAGACACCAAACATACTTTATAATTGCAAGGAGACAATAGGTTCCAACATCCACTGGATGAAAAAATGCTTCCTCATTTCTCCTCTTAACACTCTTACTAATTACTAATCTCATTAAAACATACAAGATTCTGACAGGGTAGACAGGCTTTCTCCATCTCAGAATCCAGAACATATGGGTACAGCCACAAGATAAGAGGTCAACCATTTAGGACTGAGTTGAGGAGAAATTTCTTCACTCAGAGGATTATGAACATAAAACATTACAGCGCAGTGCAGGCCCTTCGGTCTTGATGTTGCGCCACCCTGTGGAACCAATCTGAAGCTTATCTATCTTACAATATTCCATTCTCGCCCATGTGCCTATCCAATGACCATTTAAATGCCTATAAAGTTGATGAGTCTACAACTGTTGCAGGCAGTGCGTTCCACACCCCTACTACTCTGAGTAAAGAAACTACCTCTGACATCTGTCCTATATCTATCACCCTTCAATTTGAAGCTATGCCCCCTTGTGCTAGCCATCATCATCTTCGGAAAAAGGCTCTCGCTATCCACTCACTCTTACCCTCTAATTATCTTATGTGTCTCAGTTAAGTCACTTCTCAACCTTCTTCTCTCTAATGAAAACAGTCTCAAGTCCCTCAATCTTTCCTCGTAAGATGGTTCCTCCATACCAGGCAACATCCTAGTAAATCTCCTCTGAACCCTTTCCAAAGCTTCCACACCCTTCCCATAATGCGGTGACCAGAACTGCACTTAATACTCCAAGTGTGGCCACACCAGAGTTTTGTACAGCTGCAGCATGACCTCATGGTTCCGAAACAGTCCTTCTGTTAATAAAAGCTAATACACCATATACCTTCTTAACAGCCCTATCAACCTGGGTGGCAATTTTGAGGGATCTATGCACATGGACACAGAGATCTCGTTGCTCATTTCTACTACCAAGAATCTTACCATTCGCCCAGTACTCTGCACCTTTGGAATTGTCTACCACAGAGGGTTGAGGGTCATCTTTGAGCATATTCATAGCTAGACTAAACATAAATTTGATCTCGCAGGGAATTAAGAGATATAGGGAGCTAATGGGAAAGTGCCGCTGAGGCAAAAGAGCAGCTAAAATCATTTTGAATGGTGAAACAGGCACAAGAGACCAAATGATTTACCCCTGCTCTTATTTCTAATGTTCTGGTGCTCTTGCCAAATGATCAATTCCACTTGAGTATTATTGCTGCTACAATTTGTTTTAGTTCCATCATTTTGCATACTAAGCAGAAAAATGCTCTACAGATTACAATTTTTAAAAAATTTTGGCTATGTGCAGCCTTGTTCAAATAAATTAATTTTGGTGCTGTGAAATATAAATTAAAATCTTGGACTAACAGTCATTATGTCACATTACAACATGTTTGGGATATTCAGTCATAGTGGTGACCATTAAATAAATCTTTATGCAAATGACAGGTAAGGGCTGTGTCAATTACATGTCAGTCTGGTCAGAATAATAATGCTATTTATTATTCTTATGTTCTTTCTTTAAACAATGTTTCCATAACTTTCTTTAAACAATGTTTCCATAACTTTATTTTGCAAAGCTTAGTATCTATTAAGGTAATCAGCTTTACAGCAGGCAATAGCAGCACCAAAAATGTCAAAATATTATTAATTCAGCAAACTGAGTCAATTAGAAAACCACATTTTAACAAACTACAAGAAAAGTTCTCACTGAGGAACTTATCAGTGCACTAATTAAGAACATTTTAAAGTATGCAATATGTTACAATCCCATAAAGACCAATAAAAAAACGGAATCCCCATGAAGCCAATGTTAAGAAAACTGCTGAACAAGGTTCTACTTTCTAAAATGTGTATTGAAATAATTCAAATAAAATCCATTTATTTAAATATTCATTAACAGATGGTGATTTCAAATATCAACATAAATTTCACTTTAAGCAGTGGATAAAACAAAGATCTACCTCACAAATTTGTAAACACGTGTGACAGCAAACTCTGTCTTTCCAGCACAGCCTTCATTTTGCTGCATTTCTCACTTCCTATCCAATCATTTCAGTCTTTGAGTCACATTTGCCAGCAGCCTACATAAGCCAAAGCCTCCAGATACAGCTATCACCTGGGTTACAGCGATCCTGATGATACAAAATTCCCAAAGTTTCCCTTTCCCAACCTCTTTAAATAGTCTGGTATACTTCGATGATCCTTCAACAATTGCAGTTAGTGTTATCCAAATCATTATTCCTTATCATTCTTGACTTGAGCGTTCAGTCCTTTCCAACAGTACTAACTCAGACCAGAATCTTCCATTATGTCATATAAGTCTAGATGTGGGCCTTTAAGTGGGTGTCACTACCGCTTGGAAAGTTGGGTTGGGCCTTCTCACAGAATCATATGGTATTCAGCTTATTATGTATGCATGTCAGTTTTTTTTTGTTGGAGAGTGTACCTCCAACCTGCTATTGTTGAATGCACAGACGGAGAGACAGATTTAGATATGGGTAAGTGCATGTTCAGCAGCTAATTCTTTCTCTTCTCCACCCCAAGTGCTAACAGCAAAATGAAATAAAAAGAAGATGACTTAGCCTCCCTCCACCATCACCATGTCTGAGGTTGATGTCCCCAGGAACCTCCGGATCCAATGGCATGGCAAATCTCTTGTACGCTCCACCAGCTCAAGGACTTTGATTTCAGTGAATCAACTGTATGGATCAGACTCAGGGCCAAAACTAAAAAGCATGCCACTGACACTGGTCCACAGCTACTGGAGTAAGCAAGGGTTGATGTCCCTGACACCTAGAGGACAGCCTTAGCTCAGCTAATGTAGATGACCAGCCTCTGTACTTAGACATTAGCGAATGTTGGAGGTGTAAAACAGCCAGAGGAGGTGCCATTGGGTGAGGGGACTGGGGGAGTAGCAGGCAGACACTTGAGGAGATTCACCACAGGATACTGCACTGGCTGTCCACCTCCCCCCTAGCAATGATTCTATTGCCTCAAGCAAATCAGGCCAAGGAGTGTGCAGCAGCAGCATCTGTGCAGAAGGTTCGAGCAACCTGGTGCCCTCTTTGTCTCAAGTCCCCAGAGGTCATCCATTAAAGTCAGCTTGAATCAGGGAGCGTCAGGTCAGTGGGGCCATGGATCCAGGTGGAGAACTAGGTATCAATATTAAATTGGGGGAGGGGGGTGGGAAATGGGTCAAGTTAAGAATTATTCAAGTGTTGGAGCAGATTTTAATCTCTCTAAATTGATCTCGGTAACTATCCAGGTGAGTCAGTCAGAACCTTCCAAAGTTTCCACCTTATGATTCAGAATTGAATTCTTCTTTACTGAACAATTCCAAGAAGTCTGTGCATCAGGAACTGAGAGTTTCCAATGTGGTCAGGATACTTCACTAAACTGACTGTTTTGCAATCTGAAGATCCGGACCATTGATGCACATCGAGGAGAAAGTGAGGACTGCAGATGCTGGAGATCAGAGCTGAAAATGTGTTGCTGGAAAAGCGCAGCAGGTCAGGCAGCATCCAAGGAACAGGAGAATCGATGTTTCGGGCATAAGCCCTTCTTCAGGAAGGGCTGAAGAAGAAAGTGGAAGAGCTAAGGCTGTCCTCCAGGTGTCAGAGGCATTCCTGAAGAAGGGCTTATGCCCGAAATGTCGATTCTCCTGTTCCATTGATGCACATCCCAAATATGATGCAGAGGGCTCCCAGAAATTGGGTTTTAAATACCATAACAGAAGCAATAGGTGTCTTTAGCTCACTTGGCATAGAATTTGACCCTGAGTCTGCCTGCTTTGTCTGACCATCACCCCGGCTTATGCCTGTCTGGCAGAAAACATGGCTTACATCATGTCCACTGCCTTCCCCTCCCATCTCTTTCTCTCCATAGATATCTCCCTTATGTTGAGCAAAGCTGCGTGGTGGGTGCAGCACACCACAATGTTGTAGGAGACTCTTTCTAAGGTACATAGAGGGATATGAACAACATTCCAATTATAATTATAAATCAGAAGGTGGAAAGGGAAACAACTCGGTGAAATTACAATCATTATGGACTTCATTTTCAGTCTTCAAGATGCATTCATTAAATTTTGGAAAGCTTCCATCAGACTGGCAAGTAATAAATATAACTCCTCTTTTCAAGAAAGGGAACAAGGCAGTAAACAACGAACAATAGGCTAGTTAATCTGAGGTCTGTTATGAAGACCACAATAGAATTGTTCAATGAGGGGGCTATATCTGGGCACAAAGAAAACTGAAGCTGATTGGAAAGAGGTAACATGTTTTTCAAAGGGGAAATCATGTTTGACCAATGCAGTAGAATTCTTTGAAGGAGTAGCATCCACTGAGGATATTGGGGAGTCTGCAGACACTATGTTTGGGTTCTCAAAAAGCATTTGACAGGCTATTACATAAAAAGCTAATGTGCAATGTAGGAGCTTATGGTTAAGAAGGTAACAGAGCAGTACAGAAAGAAGATTGGTAGGTTGGCAGAAAACAGAGTAGGCGAAAGTTTTTTTTGTTTGGCAGGACGTGACAAGTAGAGTCCCACAGAGTCTAAGCGAGGATCTCAGCTTTTTACAACTTATATCGATAATTTAGATGAGAGAAGTGAAGGCATGGTGGCTACCGTTGAAGATGATATAAAGATAGGTAAGAAAGTATGTTTTAAAGAGAACATCAGGAGGATGTAGCTAGATATAGATAGATTGTTTGAATGGGCAAAAATCTGCCAGATGGAATGTAATGTGGGAAGATATGAACTTGTTCACTAATTGGCTGGAAGAACAATAAAGCATAATATTGCTTAAATGGAGACCAACAGCAGAATTCTGAGCTGTAGAGAGATCTAGCTGTTTTAGTCGCAAATGTTCGTTAGCAGGTAATTAGGATAATTAAGATGACTATTCGGATGCTAGTCTTTATTATGAGAGGAATTGAACATAAAAACATAAAAACAAAATACTGCTGATGCTGAAAATCTGAAACAAATGCAGAGAACACAGGAAAAATTCAGCAGATCTATTGCATCTATGAAGAAATAAACAGAATTAACATTTCTGAAGAAGACCTGTAACCAATGTAGGAATTGAGAAAGCTCTTGTCCCTATGATAGTAACACAGTAGCTTCACATTATAGGATTGGGAACCTTTTCTGTTCACAAAGATAGCTGGCTGATCTCAGGGAATTTTAATGGCATTTTCTGAAAAGAACATCAGTGACCTTCCAGATACACTAATGATTGGCTGACTGTGAGATTCTGCAGAGATCCCTAGTGGAACCCTGGAATGAACAACTTCTGAAGAAAGTCTGTGGCTACCTTTAAAGCAAACAGCATACTGTTACGACACGGAGGTGAACGCCTCTGTTAATTAAGGTCGAGAGTGTGATGCTGGAAAAGCACAGATCAAGCTGCATCCAAGGAACAGGCAAGTCAACGCCTTGGGCAAAAGCCCTTCAACAGGAAGTCCTCACTTTTGCCTCTGTTAATTAAACCAAACACCCAGAAAAGCTCCCTTTTTTCGTAATTTGTTAAAAAATGAGTGACAGAGAACTCACAAATTCCGCTATTTAAAGAAAATAACATCAATTTATTCTTTAACTCTAAAAGTGAACATTAAACTATTCACAACTCTAAGCCCCTCTTTCTCTTAACTGCTTATTATCTGCCTCCAACTCTATAACAATATGCTGTTCCAGTAAGACACTTATTAAAATTACATTAACTTAATTTCAAAACCACACAGCCTCTGTCATCTTCTGTGTCTGTCTTCTTCTGGTTGAAGATCTTCCTGGGTCATCTTCTTGCTTTTTACTGCAAGTATGTTTCAAATGAAAAGGTACCTTTGATAGAGAATGTTTCCTAATCTATTGGGTCTCTCTCAATGGTAGTTGCTCTCTCTACAATTTTCAAAAAGTCTACATTTTTATATCCCCAAAACTGGATTGTCTTATTGGTTTGCTGTAGAAAAAACAATAAATTCATACTTGATTGGGTTTTATTTCCTGGGGCATAATTTAAACTGATTTGTTAAATTCAAATTGTTGTCAAAACAGCAACCAAAACTCAGGTATCCATTTCATAGCCAAATGTTACATATTTTCGATTTTCCAGTCCACTCCAGTCATATACACAGGTGCTTGTAATCTCTGTTCAGAACAGCATTCACTCTCTTCAAATTACAGTACACACCTTCAACTTCATAACAATATGACTGCCTTTCAGTGCTCGTGCCTCTGCAGTCCTGTCCCACTCTATGACTGCAGTTGCTTTAACTCGATCCTTCTATGGCACTACCCTCAGCTGCAAAATGGCCTGAATAAAATGATAAAGATTGTTCTGACAATATAGATTAGATTTGATTACTTAGAGTGTGGAAACAGGCCCTTTGGCCCAACAAGTCCACATCGACCCGCCGAAGCGCAACCCACCCAGACCCATTCCCCTAAATTTAACACTACGGGCAATTTAGCATGGCCAATTCAGCTAACCTGTACATCTTTGGACTGTGGGAGGAAACCAGAGCACCCAGAGGAAACCCACGCAGACACGGGGAGAACGTGCAAACTCCACACAGTGTGCCGCCTGAGGCGGGAATTGAACCCGGGTCTCTGGCGCTGTGAGGCAGCAGTGCTAACCACTGTGCCACCATACCACAATACTGCAGATTTTAGGAATACATGCATTGAAGCACACAGTCATTAATTTACTTTGATGTTTGAACTCCAAACCTGCTCTAAAACACCCCAAATCTCTCAACCTAGCATAGTTCCTCCTTCCCACCCAGCATGCCCATTACGGTGAGATCCACCTTGTGCAGTCCCAGACAAGACTTTCAAGTATATGGAAATATTACTCACTCTCTAGGGTACTAAAAGCATGTATGCACACTTTCCTATACACAACTGTCAGCTTCTCATCAGAAGGGTTTCAACACAACCTTTGTAAGCTTGCCTAGTCACGATAGAACTATTCCCTTCATCCCCCTTACCAACCCCATCCCCACTTGTTTGCCACCAGCTTCCAGCCTGGAAACTAAAGGTTCCAGTCTTGGAGATTGTTGCTGCCCAACATCTGGGCTCTTTAAGATCAGACAAAAGGACATGCTCCAAAAGCACACTGGTCATGACAATTAGTGAAAGTTAACTTAGTGACTTTGTAATTCTTCTCTAATTTTCCAATGAATTACCAAAAGATTGCTTTACTCTCAATCCCAGCACATCTTCACTTTGACTCAGCCACTGCTAAAGCTATTTTCCCTCAAAATTGATTATTTTAAAGTAGTACTGGGGAAATCTGTAACAAGAAAGAATAAATTAGTTGTTGTAAAACAGACATTTTAATTTGCTCAATCTTTTCTATCAAGTTGTGACTTGAACCTTGAAAGGTTTGTAGAGGATTTTTGTTGGCAGTGATACTGAGTTCAGTGTTCTCGGAATTAGCACTGGGTTGCTGAATCTGTAATTCGTCCCAAAGTAAACTAACCATAACTACAATGATAGTTCCTACAAAAGGAAAAATTCTGTTTAAGGATTATTATGCCACATATTTTGTAGACATCTGTCTATAATCACAGTAAAATTGGAAGCCAAAATCTCCAGTCTATAAGATTTTTAGAAAGGGCATGGGAATTTGGAAATGAGTGAGAATATTGATAAAAGTTTAATTAACATAGCAGAAAGAAGGTAATTCAATAAAAAAAAATCCAGGCAGTGAAAACACTATGAGTACATTTAAGGTGCAGTCAAAGTCCTCAGATGTTTCCAGGCTTCCTGATAGTGGTGATGTGATAGTTTTTG
The DNA here is from genome assembly GCF_004010195.1 of Chiloscyllium plagiosum. Classification (NCBI taxonomy): domain Eukaryota; kingdom Metazoa; phylum Chordata; class Chondrichthyes; order Orectolobiformes; family Hemiscylliidae; genus Chiloscyllium; species Chiloscyllium plagiosum. The sequence continues at coordinate 41,410,706 of NC_057716.1, forward strand.
GAGGTGCAAGGGATGGGGTGGATGTATAAAGTGAAGTTATGCAAAAACAAAACAAAAATGATGTCATTATATGGGAAGATATTGAAACTTCTAAGCCTCAAAATGTGAAAAGGTGATGTCCTATCCACCTTTCTATCAAACAATGATTACACAAGAGAAATCAGGAATGTCAAAAGGTTGATTGGCCCATTTGAAGCTTGTTTAGAACAGTGGCCAATAAAATGGTATAGGCTAACAAGTAACAGATGTTGTTAGCTGGATTTATCATTTTCATGTCTTAATTAAATATTATTACTATCCAATGTTAATCCAAACAAGCTGATGGAAATGTAGTAATACTCCCTACATGACAGGAGAGATCAGAGTGAACAGGCATGTCAATACTGTGGCTAAGATACAAGTTACCATTGTCTTCCCAAAACATCTGACTGCTCTCTGAGACAACTGGTGATGCTTTAACCTGAGGGTCATCATGCCTCAGAGATGTGGAGAGGTTGAGAAGAAGAGTACTTCATGGTAACCTCAACCATCATGGAAATTGAAACCACACTGTTGACATTGCTAACAAGCCATCCAGCTAACTCAGCAAACTGACCCTCTTTGTGGTTAAGGACATGTAATTGGATTAAAGTTTTGCAAAATGAGATCTGAATAGGAAGTGCAAAGATAAGGTGGAAAGATTTAAAGAGGATCTAGGGGTAACATTTTCATGTAGAGGGTGGTAAAAGTATGGAATGAGCTGCCATTTGAAGAGGTGGAGGTGTGTACAGTTACAACATTTAAGTAGCATTTGGATGGGTATTTGAATAAGAAGAGTTTAGAGGGATATGGGCCTAAAGCTAGCAAATGGGACTAGGTCAGATTGGGATGTCTGGTCTGCACTGACGGGTTGGACCAAAGGGTCTGTTTTGTACTGTACGCACCTCAAACTCTATTTAATTTTTATACTCTAGAAAACATAGAATAGCTCACCTTCATTGTATTTGGGATAGTTTTCGAGAACAATATATTTTAGAACTGGCAAGTAAACATGCTGGATTTAGTGATGAGAAATGAGAATTGGTTCACAATCTAATGATAAAAGGGCATTTTTCCTAATATCAAGTGCCCAAAACATAATTAAATTTGAGAACAGATGTGAGAGAAAACTCTCAAAACAATGCTTCAAATTTAAAATAAGACAAATTTCAAATAAATTAAAAATAGATTGACCACAGTACTGGGTTGAAGTATTAACAACTTGCATTGGTGTCACACCGCTAATGTCATGAAACATCTCAAGGTATTCAATGGATAAATGGTTGAGAATACTCAGAAGATTTAAAATAAAATCATTTTTGGATATCACTGTCAAAATTAGCTGTTATTGCACCCTATAAATAGTACACACTACATCCACGGTATTGTGGCAATATGTGGATATTAGGCATGATACAAATTAAACAGATAATGAAGACAGTCTTCCATTTTTGATTCTGAATACTTCAAACTCTTCATATAGGAAATATGGAGACAATTTTTCAACAAGTTGTTACAATCTGCAATGTGCAGTCTACAAGTCTGGTGGAGCACAGGAGGTTGAGAGGTAATCTGATAATGGTTTATAAAACCATGACAGGTATAGATAGAGTCTTTTCCCAAAGATGGGGAATTTTAAGATTAGTAGGCACATTTTTAAGGTGAGAGGAGAGAGATTTAAAAAGGCATAAGATCAGGATTCTGGGTAATCCAAATGGAGGACGTGAAACATTTCTGGCTGTAAGAGCTGCTCCTTTTTTTGAGGTACTTTAGGTGTTGGAGGTGATTTCCTCGAATTCCAGGAGCAGTAATTATTGTTTATTTGCTGTTGCATTGTTTTGGAACTTTGGAAATAAAATGTCAAAACAACAGCAGTTTAAAAGGGAGAAGAGCAGACAAAGGAAGCACATGGTGAGGACAGTGCAGGAGAGAGAGAGAGAGAGAGAGAAAGAAAACCTGCAGTTACCGCCTTTGCTGTTTGAATTCGTGTATCGCTGGACATCGGAGTGCATCTGGGAAAATTAACAAACAGTGAAATTCACAACTAGCCTTGGAGGAACTGTTGGGCGAAGTTCACAGCACAGAATTAGATAAGTTAATTGTTGTTTTAAGTCTGTCCAATAGAAAAGGCTGCAGTAGTGGGTACAGTGGATTCTTTCTTGATTATGTTTTTGGAGATAAGTCTCTTGATTAAACTTAAAATATAAACCATTGCTATTAATTTAACCTGGGGCAGTGTTTGTAGAGGAATAAGACGGTGTTATTTTCTGGGTCTGTAGATTGTGAAGGAGCAAAAATGGCCTTTGCAGTGATATGTACTTCTTGTCAGATGTGGGAGTTTAAAAAGAGTTTAAGGGTTACTGCGGATTATATCTGCCATAAATGCTGTTGGATGCGAATCTTA
>NC_057716.1:41413693-41414886 GCF_004010195.1 Chiloscyllium plagiosum
TGGGACCCAGGGAGATAGTGAGGAAAGAGATTGATCTGAGACGGGTACAGCTGAGTACAGAAGTGAGTCAAACAGCCAGGGCAGGCAGGGACAAGGTAGGACCAATAAATTAACCTGCATTTATTTCAATGCAAGGGGCCTAACGGGGAAGGCAGATGATCTCAGGGCATGGTTAGGAACATGGGACTGGGATATCATAGCAATTATGGAAACATGGCCCAGGGATGGGCAGGACTGGCAGCTGAATGTTCCAGAATACAAATGCTACAGGAAGGATAGAAAGGGAGGCAAAAGAGGAGGGGGAGTGGCATTTTTGATAAGCATTATCAAAATTTTGATAAGCATTACAGCTGTGCCAAGGGAGGATATTCCCGGAAATACATCCAGGGAAGTAATTTGGGCAGAACTGAGAAATAAGAAAGGGATGATCACCTTATTGGGATTGTATTATAGACCCCCCAATAGTTAGAGGGAAATTGAGAAACAAACTTGTAAGGAGATCTCAGCTATCTGTAAGAATAATAGGGTGGTTATGGTAGGGGTTTTTAACTTTCCAAACATCAACTGAGACTGCCATAGTGTTAAAGGTTTAGATGGAGAGGAATTTCTTAAGTGTGTACAAGACAATTTTCTGATTCAGTATGTGGATGTACCTACTAGAGAAGGTGCAAAACTTGACCTACTCTTGGGAAATAAGGCAGGGCAGGTGACTGAGGTGTCAGTGGGGGAGCACTTTGGGGCCTGTGACCATAATTCTATTTGTTTTAAAATAGTGATGGAAAAGGATAGACCAGATCTAAAAGTTGAAGTTCTAAATTGGAGAAAGGCCAATTTTGATGGTGCGAGGCAAGAACTTTCAAAAGCTGGATGTTCGCAGGTAAAGAGACGGCTGGAAAATGGGAAGCCTTCAGAAATGAGATAACAAGAATCCAGAGAAAGTATATTCCTGTCAGGGCGAAAGGGAAGGCTGGTAACTATAGGGAATGCAGGATGACTAAAGAAATTGAGGGTTTGGTTAAGAAAAATAAGGAAGCGTATGTCAGGTACAGACAGGATAGATCGAGTGAATCCTTAGAAGAGTATAAAGAAAGTAGGAGTATACTTAAGAGAGAAATCAGGAGGGCAAAACGGAGACATGAGATAGCTTTGGCAAATAGAATTAAGGAGAATCCAAAGGGATTTTACAAATATAT
>NC_057716.1:41415714-41453970 GCF_004010195.1 Chiloscyllium plagiosum
ACAAGATGTACATGTATTTGGAAAGGCAAGGATTGATTAGGGATAGTCAACATGGCTTTGCGCATGGGAAATCATGTCTCACAAACTTGATTGAGTATTTTGAAGAAGTAACAAATAGGATTGATGAGGGCAGAGCGGTAGATGTGATCTATATGGACTTCAGTAAGGCGTTCAATAAGGTTCCCCAGGGAGAACTAGTCATTTGGATCCAGAACTGGCTCAAAGGTAGAAGACAAAGGGTGGTGGTGGAGGGTTGTTTTTCAGACTGGAGGCCTGTGACCAGTGGAGTGCCTTAAGGATTGGTGCTAGGTCCTTTACATAAATGATTTGGATGTGAGTGTAAGAGGTACAGTTAGTAAGTTTGCAGATGACACCAAAATTGGAGGTGTAGTGGACAGCGAAGAAGGTTACGTCAAATTACAACAGGATCTTGATCAGATGGGCCAATGGGCCGAGAAGTTGCAGATGGAGTTTAATTCAGATAAATGCGAGGTGCTGCATTTTGAGAAAGCAAATCTTAGCAGGACTTATAGACTTAATGGTAAGGTCCTCAGGAGTGTTGCTGAACAAAGAGACCTTGGAGTGCAGGTTCATAACTCCTTGAAAGTGGATTCGCAGGTAGTTAGGATAGTGAAGAAGGCATTTGGTATGCTTTCTTTTATTGGTCGGAGTATTGAGTACAGGGTTTGGGAGGTCATATTACGGCTGTACAGGACATTGGTTCGGCCACTGTTGGAATATTGCATGCAATTCTGGTCTCCTTCCTATCGGAAATATGCTGCGAAACTTGAAAGGGTTCAGAAAAGATTTACAAGGATGTTGCCAGGGCTGGAGGATTTGAGCAATAGGGAGAGGCTGAACAGGCTGGGGCTGTTTTCCCTGGAGCTTCGGAGGCTGAGGGGTGACCTTATAGAGGTTTACAAAATTATGAGGGGCATGGATAGGATAAATAGACAAAGTATTTTCCCTGGGGTGGGGGAGTCCAGAACTAGAGGGCATAGTTTTAGGGTGAGATGAGAAAGATATAAAAGAGACCCAAGGGGCAACTTTTTCACACAGATAGGATACGCGTATGGAATGAGCTGCCAGGGGAAGTGGTGGAGGCTGGTACGATTGTAATATTTAAGAGGCATTTGGATGGATATATGAAGAGGAAGGGTTTGGAGGGATATGGGCTGGGTGCTGGCAGGTGGGATTCGATTGGGTTGGGATATCATCTAGTCGGCATAAGATGTGTTGGACCGAAGGGTCTGTTTCCATGCTGTACATCTCTACGACTCTACGCAAATGTTTTACACAGAGGGTGGTTCGAGTGTGGAATGAACTTCCTGAGGAAGTGGTGGATGAAGGCACAACTACAACATTTAAAAGATATTTGGATAGATACATGAATAGGAAGGATTTGGAGTCTTTTGGACCAGGAGCAGGCAGTTACAACTAGTTTGGTTTGGGATTATGTTTGGCATGGACTGGTTGGACTGAAGGGTCTGTATCCATGCTGTTCAACTCTATGTAAGAAAAAAAGCTTCAATAGTAACTTTCAGATGGAATTGGAATAGCTTTCATAAGGGAATACTTTGCAGGGTTACAGTAAAAGCAAGGGCGCAGGAGTAATTAGGTATATCATTCTCAGAGCTGTCACAGGCATATTGGGCTGTATAAAATGTTTTTGCACTAGATGTTTGTATTCTCTACATCTACGTTGGGGTGCAGTTTAAATAACTTCACCATTATAGAAGACAGCCTTCCCCACAGAAAACATATGCATTTAGTATCTCCCCCATTTTCTGCAGCTCCACACAAAGGCCGCCTGGCTGATCTTTGAGGGGCCCTATTCTCTCCCTAGGGCCCCTAGTTATCCTTTTGTCCTTAATGTATTTGTAAAAACACTTTGGATTCTCCTTAATTCTATTAGCCAAAGCTATCTCATGTCCCCTTTTTGCCCTCCTGATTTCCCTCTTAAGTGTACTCCTACTGCCTTTATACTCTTCTCAGGATTCACTCGATCTATCCAGTCTATACCTTACATATGCTTCCTTATTTTTCTTAACCAAACCCCCAATTTCCTCAGTCATTCAGCATTCCCTATACCTACCAGCCTTCCCTTTCACCCTGACAGGAATATACTTTCTCTGGATTCTCATTATCTTATTTCTGAAGGCTTCCCATTTTCCAGCCATACCTTTACCTGCGAACATCTGCCTCCAATCTGCTTTCGAAATTTCTTGTCTACTACCATCAAAATTGGCCTTTCTCCAACTTAGAACTTCAACTTTTAGATCTGGCCTATCCTTTTCCATCACTATTTTAAATCTAAGAGAATTATGTCGCAGGCCCCAAGAGTAGGTCAAGTTTTGCACCTTCTCTAGTAGGTACATCACATACTGAATCAGATAATGGTCTTGTACGCACTTAAGAAATTCCTCCCCATCTAAACCTTTAACACTGTGGCAGTCCCAGTCTATGTTTGGAAAGTTAAAATCCCCTACCATAACCACCCTATTATTCTTACAGATAAGTGAGGTCTCCTTACAAGTTTGTTTCTCAATTTCCCTCTGACTATTAGGGGGTCTATAATACAATCCCAATAAGGTTATCATTCCTTTCTTATTTCTCAGTTCCACCCAAATAACTTCCCTGGATGTATTTCTGAGAATTTCCTCCCTCAGCACAGCTGTAATGCTATCCCTGATCAAAAACTGCCACTCCCCCTCCTCTCTTGCCTCTCTTTCTATCCTTCCTGTAACATTTGTATCCTGGAACATTAAGTTACCAATCCTGTCCATCCCGGAGCTATGTTTCCATAATTGCTATGATATCCCAGTCCCATGTTCCTGGCCTGCACTGAGTTCATCTTCTTTCTCTGTTAGGTCACTTGCATTGAAATAAATGCTGTTTAATTTATTAGTCCTACCTTGTCCCTGCCTGCCCTGACTGTTTGACTCGCTTCTGTTCTCAACTGTACTCGTCTCAGATTGATCTCTTTCCTCACTATCTTCCTGGGTTCCACCTCCCCCCACCACCTTACTATTTAAGTCCTCCTGAGCAGCTCTAGCAAATTTCCCCACTAGTATATTAGTCCCCTTCCAATTTAGGTGCAAACCGTCCTTCTTGTACAGGTCACTTCGACCCCAAAAGAGATTCCAATGGTCCAAAAAATGTGAATCCTTCTCCCATACACCAGCTCCTCAGCCATGCATTCATCTGCGCTATCCTCCTATTCCTGCCCTCACTAGCTCGTAGCACCGTGAGTAATCCAGATATTACTACTCTTGAGGACGTCCTTTTTAAATTCCTGCATAACTCCCTGTAATCTCCCTTCAGAATCTCAACCTTTTCCCTTCCTATGTCATTGGTTCCAATGTGGACAATGACCTCTTGCTGGCCCCTTTTCCCCTTGAGAACATTCTGCACCCTCGATCCTGGCACCAGGGAAGCAACACACCATTCTGATTTTTCAGTGCAGGCCACAGAAATGTCTGTCTGTACCTCGGACTAGAGAGTCCTCTAACACAATTGATCTCTTGGAAGCCGATGTACCCCCGTTACATTAGAGCCAGCCTCAACACCAGAAATTTGGCTGTTCGTGCTACGTTCCCTGAGAATCCATCACCCCCTACATTTTCTAAAACAGCATACTTGTTTGAAATGGGTATAGCCACAGAAGGCTCCTGCAATAGCTGCCTGCCTCTCTTACCTTTCCTGGAGTTATCCCATCTATGTGACTGTATTTGAGACATTTCCTCCCCTCGCTTCCATGACTGCCATCCATCACATACTGTTGCTGTTGCAAATTCCTCGTTAATTCTAACTGTCTCTCCAACCGATTCATTCGATCTGATAAGATTCGCAACCAACAGCATTTATTGCAGATATTATCTGCAGTAACTCTTAAACTCTCTTTAAACTCCCACATCTGACAAGAAGTGCATATCACTCTACTAAAGGCCATTTTTGCTCGTTCACAATCTACAGACCCAGAAAATAACACCGTCTATTCCTCTACAAAACACTGCCCCAGGTTAAATTAATAGTTATGGCTTATATTTTAAGTTTAATCAGGAGACATATCTCAAAAAACATAATCAAGAAAGAACCCACTCTCCTCACTACTTTGTAGGTTACACTTAAAAACAATGCACTTAACTGCTTCTGTGCTGTGAACTTCGCCCAAACAGTTCCTCCAAGATCTGTTGTGAATTTCACTGTTTGTTAATTTTCCCAGACGCACTCCGATGTCCAGGGATACATGAATTCAAAACAGCAAAGGCAGTAACTGTGCAGGTTCACTGCTGTGTCAGTTTCTTTCTCTCTCTCTCTCTCTCCTGCACTGACCTCACCATGTGCTTCCTTTGTCTGTGCTTCTCCCTTTTAAAATTGCTCTTGTTTTGACTTTTTTTCCCCAAAGTTGCAAAACAATGCAACAGCATATAAAACATTAATTGCTGCTCCTGGAATTCGAGGAAATCACCTCCAACACCTAACATACCTCAATAAAGGAGCAGCTGTTACAGCCAAATATTTTTCCCATCCTCCATCTTAGATGACCCAGAATCCTCATGTTCTTTGTGATTATCTGTTGATATCCATTTGTACTCTTCGCTACATTCGGCCTTTTGCACAAGAGGGAATACTCTCTCCATATCCAGTCTTAATAAAACCTTTCAAATCTTGAAGACCTCTATTCAGTAAAGAGATCGAGTCTATCAGTCCTTTCCTGGTAATGTACACTCATGCATTAATCATTCCTGTAAATTTGTAAAATCTGGAGAACCTCTATATCCTCTCTCATATGTAATGATCGGAACTACACAAAACTGTCAAGTATGGTTTAACCAAGGTTTGATATAGGTTTTGCATTTCCATACTTTTTGAAATCAAAGCAAGTTGATTGTTATGTCTGTTTTGTGGCTTTGCTAACCTGTGGTGCAAACTTGTGATTGATATAAATGTACTCTAAGATTCTCTTGTTTCTTTATCCCAACTCGCCTTACACTTTCCAAAAAGGTAACTATATTCTCCTTATCAGAATGGACTAGCTCACTTCAATATTTTGAAGTTAATTTGCAAAATATCACTTTATTATTGTCTTCCTAAAATATATTGCTGTCCGTTTCAGTGTTCACCATGTGCTCCAATTATTTGGCATCCATTTACACAGAAATTGTGGGCTGATTCTATTTAAAGCTCTGGCACATGTTGAAATGTGGTTGGGAATCTTGTAATACTTGGAGGCTTGTCCTGGCACCTATTTGCTCACTCCTCTCTGCAGTAGGAGAAGCATCAGCAAACCCACCCATCCATGGTCCCAATTGATACCAAAGACCAATTCCCGCACAATTGCATTTTGTCCCATGCTGAATGGAGGCCAATGCCAAATGTGAAGCCAGGAAACCTATACTGCTAAGGCACGCAATGTCAAATTATCTCTTTTGCAGGCTGCTTTTGGAGTTCCCACCAAGGTTTACTCCTATCTCCCATTTTCCCCTTCACCCCTGTCCCCTCAGACCCCACTTCCTGTGTTCTGCCAGCCTGGCCCTAGCAGTAACCCCCAAACACTTAACCTGGTGTCCTTGATCACCTTTAGGATGTGAATGTGAACCAAGCATTGGTCACCAATCCTGATGGCGTTGCTTGGAACAGAGAGCTGCCAGCCACTTGGTTGTCCAGTAGCTCTCCATGATAGTACTGCCTTCACAAATGGGGGTGGAAATCCTACCATGAGCTAATTAACTTTAAATGAAGCATCTAATGACTGTGGAACAAGCTGCCAAAGTTCACCCGCAACATTTACATTGGGATGGGAATTGCAGAAACCCCAGCAGTGTGTAAAATTCTACTGTATGCTTTTGATTTTAAAGTCTGAATCATCAACATAAATTGTGAACAGCAGTAGCCACAGTACTGATGCTAGTGGACCAACTCTTCCCACCTTCTGCCACTTTGAACTCCTACCCTTTATTTCCATTTTTTTGCTTTCTGTCTTAAAGCCAGCTGGCAATCTATTCAGTTACTGTATCTGTCTGACCCTATTCATGATCTTATTCATTATTGGGCATCTTAAGCCTTTTGAAAATTTACATAAACTACATTATCTCTGTCAACTATATCTGTCTTATATATATGTATAAAAATTCAATGACATTGGCCAAGTAAGGGTTACCCTTTTAAAATCCATGTTGACTGTTCAGTATTGCAGATGATCTTGAGTTTTCTTGTGTTGAATCTCAGGATTTGGCAACAATCATATTTCCCCCATTTCACGTTCACTGAACCTTTCTAAAAAAACCTGGAAGATGCTCATCATTATATGTTTTCAAGCACCAAAAGCACTTCGACCAGCTCCTCCCTGCGCTAAAATGAAGTTGAATATTTAAAGTTAAGTTAAAATTTAACAATTATACTCTGGGAACATTGATAAGTGCTTGCTAAACCTCCATATACAACCTCAACTACTTATTGATGGCTCCTGGCATGTAGCAAATAATGCACAAAAATGTTTATATTCACAGAAGGATAAATCTGGATAGAGCCATAAAATCTATCAATGCAGAGGGCAATGTCAATTCGCATGTGTGCTATTTAATAAAATGTACAGAAGATAACAGTCTGGAAAAAAAAAGTTTCATGGCATGGAAACAGAACCTTTGGTGCAACTCATCCATGCTGACAAGATATCCTAAACTGATCTAGCTCCATTTGCCAGCATTTGGCCCATATCCCTTTAAACCCTTCTATTCGTGTACCCAGATGCCTTCTAAATGTCATGATTGTATCCGCCTCCACCACTTCCTCTGGCAGCTTGATCCGTACATGCATCACCAATGCTTGAAAAAGTTTCTCTTTAAGACCCTTTCAAATAAAACATAAAACAGGCATATCAATTAACTTGCTTTGATTTCAAAAGATATGGAAATGCAAAACCTACATCAAACCTTGGTCAAACCACACTTGAAAATGTTTTGTGTAGTTCCGATCTTCACGTGAGAGGGAGGATATAGAGGTCAATGCATGGGTATACATACCAGCAAAGGATTGATAGACCGGATCTTAGTTCTACTGAAGAGGTCTGATAGGAAGAAGTCTTCAAGATTTGAAAGGTTTTGTTAGTATTGGATATGGACAGAATATTTTCTCTTGTGTGAAAGGTCATAAGGTGGGGAAGATTATAACTGGATGCCAACAGATAGTCAAAAAGAATTCCAATAGAGAATAAACAAACAGTGGTGATAACTCAGAACACACTACCATGAATATGTTGATGAATAGTATTTAAGTGAAACCTTGGTAAGCATTTATGAGTGATAGAAATAGATGGTTACAATAATAAGTTTAGATCAGTACAGAGGGTAGGAGACTCAAGTGCAGAGACAACGGTATGGGCTGAACGAGCTGAGTGGCCAGTTTCCGTGCCAACGGAACAACTAATTGTCAGTGGTAAGATGATGATCTTCTGCTTAAAAGTACAAAGTATTTCAGTATTCAGCCAGGGACAGTGATGCTCTCTTCTTTGCAGTCACTATCAATTCTACTCATCAAACTAGTAAACAAATAAAACAGAAAAGGGCTATAAAAAGTGTGAGTTCAGCAATATAAATACACATTCATCTCTTTTGCTACTTTCACTTAGGTTCAAACAAAATACCCTTACACCTTTCCTATAATGACCCTTGTTCAAGGAATTTATCAACAACTACTTGACAAAATTACGTTCCCTGTTCTAATTTATGAACAAAAAATGCATTCAGACTTTTGTGTGGGGCCCCTCATTGTGTGAATCTGTTTCTGTGTAATTATCGTGTACAGTTTATAACTATTTTTCTGATCAAAGCAGTACATATTCAACTGCTAAATTTTCCACTTTATATCTATTCCCAATTATTAATAGATTGCAAGTAATACAACTAAGAATGATTACAAAAGAATTAAACTTCTGTTAGGTTGACATGGATATTACAAAGTGGCAAACTAATTTTATTAAATGAACAAGCGAATTTCCAGAATGATAACAAATAACGCTCTTCAACACTCAGTGTCATGAAATGGAAAAGCATTACCACTATCCATTCAACACCAAAGATTTACTTTTAATGTTGTGCACTTTAGAATTAGCCAGTTTATTCAACTTACAGCAATGTATTTTAATTAAACTCTACAGCAAAGACAAACTTTCAGATCACTTATAGAATGACTAAACAAAGATGTACACTGCTTTGCTAAATTCATTAATGGGATGGGAGCATTGCTGGTAAGGATGGGTTTTATTGAGAATTCCAAGGTACTCTTAAGAAAGCAGTGAGCCGTCATCTTGAACTGCTGTATATACATTCACAGTGTATATACACAACATTGTATTGTTAGGGAAAGAGCTCCATTGTGAGGCTTGATAGGTTAGATGCTAAGAATTTGTTTGTCAGGAAATCTAAAATACGGGCGCACAGTCTTAATATAAAGGGTTGATCACTGAGTACAGAGAATAGAGGAAGTAACAACCGTCACAAGTCTGTAAATCTCTGGAATTATCTGTCCCAAAGGGTCCATTATTAAATACATTCAAGGTTGAGATACAAAGATTTTTGGTCTCTCGGGGAATAAAGGAATATGCAGAGTGCGCAGAAAAGACATCATGAAGCCCAAACATCAGCCAGGATCATATCAAACGGCAGTGTTGATTCAGCGGGCCACATAGCCTGCTTTTATTCTTATTTCTTGCATTCTGGCCCAGCTGGCTGTTGGGTCCTGAGTGGGATCGAATTTCTTGAAAGTTTCAGAACAGCATTCATTCAGGCAAACAAGAGAGGAGAGAGAGAAAGAGAGAGAGAGAGCAAGCAAGCTAGATTTTGTACTCTAATGTCTTCAGAATACAACTCAAACTTCTGAAATCATAGGTTTGTGTTATCATAGCCATTGCTGATACTTAAAATCACTTAAAGTACCTCTCTGGTTCAGTACCTAAAGCATTGGAATTTAATTACAATAGAGAATGATTGGATGTACTCTGCATTCTCACTTAATATTTTCCATTGTCAATCAAGATTTCAATAAACTTTCTTCAAGTCTCCAATACCCAAGTTGAATAATATAATTTAGGTAGGAGGACAGTATGTAAATTGAACAATAGAAAAATATAGGGAATTCTAAACAGATATATATTGTGCACTATTTCTTCATCAGATTTCAGCTGAAGTCAATTTATTTACTCCTTCCAATTGTATTGAGCCTGCCCTTCTAAATCACAGCTCATTTCTTGCAAAGAGCTGCAGATCAAAGACCTATCCACATACATCATCTTCAAATTCAAATTGTATAGTTTACATCCTCTGTTCAATTACAAGGAACTTGAGGTATATTAACAAAAACACATGGTGCATGCCTGGTGAACAGTTGGAAAATTCAATAACAAACCTAAATCAAAAACATCTTCAGATAACATTGTTTGGTTGTTGCTGAGATTGTAGACTCAATTGTTTATAGGGACATTCTAAAGTACTGGTAAATATATGTGTATTGTTTAATATTCATGATTTCTCAATAAACTACACTAAAAGGACATCTTGCCATTTGACATCTCAAATGAATAGATTGAAGTTCCTGCACCAGTATTGAAGATACTATATGGATTAAAGTTGCCTCAATAAATTAGGCTCATCTATTCCAATCTAAACAAACAGTTAATTGTGCACTCAGTTTGAATAACTGTATTTTGGTACGAATAATTAACTTCTAAAATGCAATGTCCCATTTATTCAGCTTTTAATTATTAATGAACAGTTTGAAATGTTTGTCCCTTAATCTCTGAATCAAATCTTCCTTTGTCTAAAGTTAAAAATCACACAACACCAGGTTATAGTCCAACAGGTTTAATTGGAAGCACACTAGCTTTCGGAGCATCGCTCCTTCGTCAGGTGGTAGAGGAGCGATGCTCCAAAAGCTAGTGTGCTTCCAATTAAGCCTGTTGGACTATAATCTGGTGTTGTGTGATTTTTAACTTTGTACACCCCAGCCCAACAGCGGCATCTCCAAATCATGACTTCCTTTGTCTCTTTTTGTTTACTGTACTTGATACAATTTAATTCACCATTCCAACTCTCACTTCCCCGCACATACTCTGTGTTAATGACTCTCAGTTTGATTGGTTAAAGAAACTCTAGTTTTATCCTCTCTTCACACAGGTCTCAGATTTCCCGCTGAGGGTGCAACTCTGTTTGGATACCCCTGTGACAGCCACTTGCCATTTAAAACTCCAAAACACACATTTAACGCACAATAAAATCAGAACCGCTGTGAATAGAATTTGCAAACTCCTGATATGTTGAACCAACATTTTATATTTATGCCTGTCATTGGTGACACACAATAAATGTTATTAACTTATCTGAACAATACATCAGTACTTGTCCATACTGGCAGTTTCTTCTACTGATTATGTTTTCACGGTGGCACAGTGGTTAGCACTGCTGCCTCACAGCGCCAGAGACCCGGGTTCAATTCCCGCCTCAAGCGACTGTGTGGAGTTTGCACATTCTCCCCGTGTCTGCGTGGGTTTCCTCCGGGTGCTCCGGTTTCCTCCCATAGTCCAAAGATGTGCAGGTCAGGTGAATTTGCCATGCTAAATTGCCCGTAGTGTTAGGTAAGGGGTAAATGTAGGGGTATGGGTGGGTTGCGCTTCGGCGGGGCGGTGTGGACTTGTTGGGCTGAAGGGCCTGTTTCCACACTGTAAGTAATCTAATCTAATCTTCAAAAATGAAAGATTTGAGAGAATACTTCAGTCCTTTTCTAAAAAAAAGTCTTTTGATGAAGCACACAATTCAATATTTTTCTTACTATTGTGGAACTATGAATTTTATCTGAAGAATGAAATAAGGACAAAGTCTATGAACAACATAGTAAAAACATTAATTGCAACCAATCACTAAATAAAAATAACTTTAAAAACCAGTGCTGTTCAATGAGATTTACATTGCAAAATAACCAATTGCACAACACTTGGGCATATTCAATGATGTGTATCTGAAATGAGAATTTCAAGTAATCATGAATCAAGGGAACATCATTCACTCTTTAGTTCAAAAGCTTACCAAGAGCTGCATGTCCTGAGGAAGTTACAAGCAATGATATTATATCATTGATGATAAATTGATGTTCTATTGTCAGGAACCAACAAACATCTTAAGAGGGAGAAATCTTCACCAGACAGTTAAAGTACAGCTGTGATTTCAGTTTAATTGTTACATGTAGGTTTTCAAACCTGTCGAGAAATTGGATCACATTTTTAAAAAGATAGTTCTATGCAATTTCACCAGCAGTGATCTTCTTTAATCTTTTGCTCTGGATGACAGAATTTCTCAATCAAACAGCATGGTCCAAAGTCTGGCTGCTGGTAAAGTCAGTCTTGGTTGAATGATGGAAAGCACAACAGAAATTATCTATTTGATTTTGTACTTCCTGGAAGATTGGAATTTCAAGTTTACATGCTTTCTCCATTGTACTATATTTTTACCAACATTGAAACAAAAAGGCAGCTTATCTTACACAAGTAAAAGAAGCTTTTGAACCTCACACTTACATCACCAAAGCAGTATTTTATCACAGTTACAATAAGATATAGTTTTATGCCATTATCAAGATTCAGACACACTGCAAGCATGGGCTTGATCTTCTGAATCAACATAAATGAGGCCACCTTATTAGTTTTATTTCATGCTAGCAAAAGCATGCACTTTTAATCCTACCTTTTACTTTTGGGAAACAGATTAGGGGTGACATTTTAATATGTAGGAAGTTCAACAGCACTGCAAGAAGGCAAAAGTGAGGACTGCAGATGCTGTAAACCAGAGTTTAGATTAGAGTGGTGCTGGAAAAGCACAGTAGGCAGCATCTGAGAAGCAGGAAAAATAAACGTTTCGGGCAAAAGCCCTTCATCAGGAATAGAGGCAGGGAGCCTCTAGGGTGGAGAGATAAATGGGGCGGGGGGGTGCTAGGGAGAAGGTAGCAATAGGTGGATGGGGGTGGGGATGGAGGTGATAGGTCAGAGGGGAGGGTGGAGTGGATAGGTGGGAAGGGAGATTGGCACCTCTTTGCTACCTTCCCCCACCCTCTCCTTTGACCTATCACTTCTATCCCACTCCCATCCACCTATTGTACTCTTTGCTACCTTCTCCCCAGCTCACCCCCTCCATTTATCTCTCCACCCTGGAGGTTCCCTGCTTCTATTCCTGATGAAGGGCTTTTGCCCGAAACATCCATTTTCCTGCTCCTCGGATGCTGCCTGACCTGCTGTGCCTCTCCAGCACCACTCTGATCTAAGTACTGCAAGAAGCCAGAATGTATTCAATGCATGCACATTCAGAATGCTGTGACACTTCCACAATATGTTACAGAATCCATAGACACACATAAACTGCCAAAGATCAGTATATTCAACAAGATATTGGTCTTTAAAATTTATAGTCAGTTTGTTCATTTTGTTTTGGCTTAAAAATACATTTAACAGAATTATGATAATGGGACAGCAGCTATTTGGGTTTAATTGTTTTAAGCATACTAAAAACAATAGCATTTATTCAAACTTAAGTACAATGTGAGATTGGCACCACATGTTTAGATTGAAGCAAAAAACAAGGACAATACACTAAAATGAAAACTTCATCTTGAAAGGAAAATCTTTTCGCTAATCATTTACATTCTGGAAGTACAGCAAAATTAAAATGGCAGATAAAAGTAATGGCTTATCATGACAATCAACATTGAAATTGCCAAACAGTTAAACAAAGGGCTGCAACAATTTTAATGAATCTAAAGTGTCACAGAAGAGATCGGTTCAAAGCTTAAGGTGCATAGCATTGGAGTATGGTGGTGGTCTGAAGGGAAATAACTGGATTCTTCTTGGATTGATAAGACAACGTTAGTGCCCAATGCATGTGTCTTGTTTCAAAGCTCATGACTGATTTAAATATCAAAAATGAAGGAAGATCATTCGGCAAGTGGCATAGCAACTTCAGACAAAAGTACAGGAAACTGCAGGACTTAGATTATGCAGTGGATAGATGCATTATAAATGCAGTTAGTTCAGTTCTGAAATTAATGCAGTTATGAAATCAAATTCTGGAAAAATATCCAAATTATAAATGGAGGGACCAAAAGATTTGCAGAGACACCAGGCAGAAACCTGAAACACAGACTGACAATGAAAAACACCATATAACCTGCCACCGTACATTAGTGGGTAATCTCTTTACAACTCTTTAATCTCTTTACAAGGGGGCATAGCTTTAAATTAAGGGGGGGTAGGTATAGGACAGATGTTAGGGGTAGGTTCTTTACTCAGCGAGTCGTGAGTTCATGGAATGCCCTGCCAGTAGCAGTGGTGGACTCTCCCTCATTATGGGCATTTAAGCGGGCATTGGATAGGCATATGGAGGATAGTGGGCTAGTGTAGGTTAGGTGGGCTTGGATCGGCGCAACATCGAGGGCCGAAGGGCCTGTACTGCGCTGTATTCTTCTATGTTCTATGTTCTAACTATGGTTCACAACAGCATATTTTGAGCCAGCATGAGACACTTTACAGTATACTAAGCAGAATAAACTTGGTTAATGATGAGTTTGAATGTGAAGTACAACCAGGTGAGACAGACTGCCTGACAGCATCAAGTTCTACCTCTTGGGCCCTTTGGAAAACAAAGTCTAAAAAAAGTCTTGCTCCTTTAACATTATTTTATCTACGAAAGTCAATCATGGATAAGATTGCATAACATGCGTGTTCCCAAATCATTTGAAGAGTCATGCAAACAATTGTGGGCGTTTACTTCAAAGCTATATTCCTTAGCTAACATCTTCTGCCCTAATTGGTCTCATCTTTTGAGAAGACCAGGATTTATCAGCCATTTTCTTTACTCTAATGGACACCTCTACCTATGTTTATTACTCTTGCCCCAAAGCTGCATTTTAATAACTTATGGTCAATATTATAACTACCTTACACTTCTTTGCACCAGAACTTTTTGCTTCAGACAACAAGCTGTGCATTACTCTCGTGATGCTTGAAAATCAGCCTGATCATTTTGGAAAAAACCTTTTGCCTGCTCCAAGATACAAGGGGAAGGCAGTTCATAGCAGTAATGACACTGGACTGATAATATGCTGATATTTTGGTGAATGGGCTCAATTACATGTCAGCTAGTAAAATTGGAATTTAATTTAACAAATCTGCAATTAAAAGTTAGCCTAAGGGCAATCATATAAACATTATCAATTGAACCCATTTTGTTCAATGAGGGTCTTTAAGGAAGGAAATCTGCCATTTTGATTTGTCTTAGATGTGGCTTAACCCACAACCACATCAATGTGGTTGATTCTTAACTGGCCCCTAAGGCAATGAAGGATGGTCAATAAATGTTGGCGTAGCCAAAGATACCACATTGCATGAGCAAATAGATAAAAGTATTCAAATATTAACCTTCATCTTCCCAATACACATTTCTTCAGGATGTCCACCACTCATTTCCAGACTTGGATCTCAATTTCACTTTCTGCCAAGTCTGAGACAATCAAGCCCAACTCAGATGATGTTCTTTACAATTGCAATCATGATGCACTGATTTTTGTTTGGTTATAAATGCTTGCAGCATTTGACAATCCCACTTCCTACCACGACTTCTCTTTCTGCCCTTCCACAGCTGGACTAACCTTGACTGTTTGAGGGGCTAACAGTGCAACCAGAGATTTGTCTTCAATCCCCCAAACTGTCATTTCTATATTATCATGATCATTCATTCTTGGCACATTTCTTTCTTCACATTATCTGTAGGCACATGATTAGTTATCACATGCTGATAATGCTGTTTTTTCTGCAAAAACAGACTGCAGATCCAATATTAAATGGATGAGCCAATCCTCCTTCCCACTTTAGTTGCATTAAAACTATAGCCTTGCCCTTGAATCTATCCCCTGTAACTCTCAAAACACACATCAAACCTTGATCTCTGCACCATCCACTTGAAATTGAGCAACTTTACCACATTTCCAGCTCCAGACCCGATTTCTCCAATATACTATTACCATCCAAAAGGTTCACTCTAATGATCTCTAACATTCACCATTTCTACAACCTGCATCTATCCCCAGTCATCTGTAGTCTGTATGACATCAATTTGCGATCGCAGCGAAGAGAGTATGAAAGGAGACTACCAGCTAGTATAAAGGGAAAACCAAGTCTTCCATAACCACACAAGAGTGCTAAGAGGACAAACTGTGTCAATCAAAATTCATTTATTAGTGAGGCAAATGGTATGGCTGAGGTACTGTTGGAGTACTTGACATCTGTTTCTATGATGGAAAAAAACACTGCCCAAGACTCAGTGAAATAGGAATTAGTGATATACTAGAATGACTAAAAATTGATAGATATTTTAGAAATCTGCAGTTGAGGTGCATAAACCAACAGGACAAGCTAGAATGCAGGGAACCTTAAGGGAAATAAAAGTTAAAAATTGGAGTTACTGGCCATAATTTACAATGGATATGGAAATGATGTCAGAGTACTTGGGAATTGGAGTGATGCCAAATAACTGGAGAACTACACATGAAGCATTCTTGTTTTAAAAATGTGCAAGGATAAATCCAGCAACTAAGACCAATCAGTTTAATCTCAGCTGTAGAAATCTTGCTGATGGTAAACTGATAGAAAATTAGCAGTGCCTTGGACAAGTGTGGATTAATAAACGAAAGCCAAAAGAAGTTTAGCAGTTAAGTGTTGGTCATCACTAACAGGTGCATTCCCCAGAGTTCATTTGCCACTTGGCACGCTGCACATGAAAATGTTGTCTCTCTTTACTTTGTTATTTCCCAAATAATTGTCCTCAAGCACAAAGCACAAAATATCCTTTTCAGCAATTTTCAAACTGAAAACTCTGCAGATATTGATAGATTCAAAAGATGACATACTGGTGGGCTAAGTGTCACATGGCAGCTGAAATTTAATGCAGAGCTGTGTAGTGTTACATTTTGTAGAAAAAATGAGAGACAGACAATGTAAAACTTGAGACAATTCTCAAAGGGTAGCAGAACAGAACAAAAAAACGGATTTGCGGATGCTGGAAATCAGAAACAAAAACAGGAATTGTGAGAAAACTCAGGTGTGCAGCATCTGTGGAGAGAAAGCAAAGTTAATGATACAGGTAAAATGACCCTTCTTCAGAACGCAATGGAGCAGAACAGAAAAACCTGGATTGCATGTGCATGACACATTGAATAAGGGGTAAGTTAAGAATGCAGTTAGTAAAACATTATAAAAATATATATTGCTCATAAAAGCAAAGACAGTATGATAAACCTGTGTTGAAAGCACTGGTTGGGCCTTAAATTGGAGAATTCCATCTAAACTCAAAGAACCACACTTCAGGAATGACATGAAGGCTTTACAGACAATTCAGAAGGAATTACAATACGGATTCATGGGATGAGGGATTCTGTTATGCAGACCGTTCCGGAGAAACTGGACTTATTCCCTTTGGAGAAGGCTGTGAAAGTGATTCAAAATCATTCGAGGCTTTTATATGCCAACTCAAGATTTTCAGTCATACATTCCTTCATGGCTTTATCCCTTTTTATGATTTCAACATTCTCCGCCCCAAGGTTTCGATAACTATTTAGTGGCCCTCCAGCTTTGTCTGTTTATACAATTTAGTTCTTCTTTGCTCCAATCGCCAAATTCTCTGCAACAACTCCCCAAATCCCACCATCTTGCTTCTTTTCCTGTAAGCTTCAAAAGCCTACCAAAGTACATTTCATGGCCTACAAGTATGTGTATCTTGCTACCTTCATGGAAATGCTTAAGACATAATAAAAAAAACTTGCTGAAAGCACTTTTATTTTTTACCTGTTGTCTTCTTTCTCAGCAAATGATTACTTTCCTTCAGGCCATCCACCTGATTTCTTAGATAGATTTAATGTTTTTGGCATAACCATGTATCATGAAGGATTAACTCCACTGTTAATTCTTAATAAACAATTAACTATGTTCTATGTCTGATTATAGCCACGATATCTACAAAACAAAATTTCCAAACACCCCCCGCCCCCCCCCAATACCATTATTGTTTAATGGTGTAAACCACATTAAATGTTAAAATTGACTTTTTAAAAAATCATCCCCAGTACTTATATCTCATTTATTTATAAATGCCCAGTTTAGATTGAGTGTCAGATCGGTTGCTGTGGTTCAGTGTTTCTTTTAGTTTCGTAACAGTGCCTCTTTCTCTCATTTAAAAAACAGGAATTTGATAAGATCAGAGAGGATGGGAAAACTTCCTATAGGCATTTGTCAAATGAAACAGTTGATGGAGTTTGTGTACAAATTTCAGGAGCATGTAAATTTCTGTGTCATTATACATGTTCTGAATTTTATTGACTACCCTGAGTAAGGAGTTGACAATGGAAGCCTTCAACAGTCCAAAAATAAAAAAAAGTTTTAATAATTTTACCTGGTTTGAAAGCAAAGTGGATCATTTTGATATGCTGTGTCATTGCCAAATGGTAACTTTTTATCTCATGAGTTCAATAATTGCGAATGCTTTACATTTAGTTATGGGAATGGTTTAACAAATTAGTATACCTAACCAAATAGACTGATTATTTCAGCCAAACGTAACTGTTCCTCTATGGAGGCACTTTTTGTGTGAATTCCCTGGGTATTGTGACCACAGATTCAGGGATAGAGATTTGATGGTCATCCACTCAGTTTTACTACATAGGTTCTTCTGCTATTTACACTGAATTATGCTGTTTGAGTTTAGTTGGAGCAAAGGTTACAAAATCAGACTAGGTGGATAAGCACATTGTGCGAAATCCAAATAACCTTTTCTGAAGTGCTTCATACATTCACAGAAGCAGGTTGATGTAAGCTTAAGGAACAGTACTTTATCTTTCAATTAAGCACTTTACAGTCTGCTGGATTCAGTGTTGAGCTCAATTGCAGACCATAAATTCAGTCTCCCATTTTGTTCCCTTTCTTATACTTGTTTATTTTCTTTCAGTCAGCTTTTCTGCTCTAGAGACATCTTTTGATTCTTTTCTTGCTTCACCTCCATTCCTTTAGATCCTCGAGGGGTAAATTTGTCATTCACATTTCTAAAAACTGTCTTCCACCCTATCAGACCTCCCTTTGGCCTAAACCCATCCATCTCTTTCTCAAAACCTATTAGAGCTATGAACTTTTCCTGGTTCTTTTTCAAGGTCAGAGATCATTCTCTCTCTCTCTCAAAATAATGCTGCCTAAACGACTTTTGACATGTAGCATTTTCAGAGTTTTCTCCCCAGCACTTTTGTTTTTTTTAAATTGCAGATTTCCAGCATCTGCAACATTTTGCTTTGGATTTCTGTCTATAACCCCTGTTCAGTTACAACACTACAAGAGCGACAACACATAATAGTTATGTTAGTCTACTACTCTCAGTATGCATCCTAACAGCTGCATTAAAGCAAAGTTGGTAATAGCACTTGCTCCTTCATATTAGTAAAATTTTATTAGCACATAATAAAAAGATAGGGATATGTCCTAAATTATGTTGAGCATAAAATAATGTTTTGCATCAACAAGGAAGTGAAGACACAACTGCCAGCTTGCATGAGTCTTCTGCCACTTATCCACTGTCAACTACTTGCACCATAACATTTTAATGACAGCATCAAACCTTAACTTTTCACCCAATAGTCATTTTGACAGTTATTCTATTCCACCTCTACTTGTTTTTCAGCTGTATTGCAATCTTGAGGAGATCACCAAACTACATCCAACAATATGACTCAATAACACTACTCTTCCCATCAAAGAAACACACCAAATGTAAAATAAATAAATAACCTCGGAAACAGTTTATTGTGTTTTGAGATGATACATCATATGCTCATTATTTAGAGCTACAAAGGTTTAAATGAAATCTCTTCATTACAAATTGACAAAAAGGTAAAACGGATTCACAACAGCATGTACCACATGATCAGAAATGGAACTGGGTTTAATACGAATGCCAAAATTCTAATAATCTACAGCTATCATAGATTTCATACAGATAATGGATTAGGCTAAAATGCACCATAATATTTGGTTGACTTGAGGAACATTTTCCTTATTACATCACAAAATACATTTTGATATCCCAAAGAAGCAGACTTGCAAGTAGGCATTTAACATAACTAATCTACTGCTACAAAGATCTACTTCAATAGCTTTTACCTTTTATAGGGCCTTTCCCAATCTTCAAAGATAAAAGCAGAGATTAGAATCAGTATAACATATACACAGAAGTCCGTATTGTAAAGGCTATAAAGAATTGTTGCACATTGTAAATAATGCCTCCTGCTCCTTTTCACAACACAGGAAGTGATGCAATTTATGTCGCATATCTCTTGGTCCACTGTCTGGCTATCCTGTCATGTTCTGCTCTGTTGGTCAAATATTGGGTTGCTATGCTCCCAACTAAAGGATCCGCTGTGAAACAGAAAGAATTTTTAATTAATAAACCAACGCTGAGAAAATTTAGAAGATGCTTTATTATTCATTTCTTCACTAGTTCCCCAAACTCTGTTGTATTCTTCCATTTACCACATTTTCTCCATGCAATGCAGCTGTGTAATCATTAGTGGACACCATTTAACTGTACTATTACAAAGGAAATCATTAAAATGCTTTTCAAGGCATGCATACAGCAAAGTTATTACCACAATTAAAAGACCTCCTAAAATGTCAATTTGAAAAGGAATATTAACATAACTTTGTCAAATTTAAATTGCAGCACTACTTACAAATAGGAATGCCTAGAAAACTGACAATGGAAATTAGTTTTTGTATTTAAACATTGCTTAAAAAAAAAAGAGACAAAGTGATGCCTTTTTAAAAAAAATTTAGTTGTGGGATTTTGGCATTGCTGGCTGGTCAGCCAGTATTTATTGCCTGTTCCTTGTTGCCCCTAAGGTTTTGTGAGCCACCTTCTTGAACTGCTGCAATCCATGCGCTTACTGTAAGTTACGCCCGCAGTGCTGTTACGGAGAGAATCCCAGGATTTTCTGACCAACCCCAAATGAATAGTGACACATTTGCTGGTCAGGATGGTGAGTGTGTTGAAAGGGAATTTGTTGGTGGTAGTGTTCCCATACGATATGGGAACAATTATATATTTTACATATTATGCTACCCTGTCCTTTGAGATGGAAGTGGTCATGTTTTGGGAGGTGCTTCCTAAGGATCTTTAGTGAATTTCCACAGTGCATCTTCTAGATGGTACACATTGCTGCTACTGAGCACTAGTAGTGGAGAGAGTGGATGCTTGTGGATGTGGTGCCAAACAGGTTGCTTTGTCCTGGATGGTGTCAGGATCTTGAGTATTGTTGGAGCGGCACCGATCCAGGTAAGTGAGGAGTATTCCATTATAATCTTGAATTGTGCCTTGTAGGTGGTGGATGAGCTTTGGGGAGTCAGAAGGACAGTGACTCACAGTATTCCTAGCTCTTGCAGCAACTGTATTTATATGGCTAACCCAGTTCAGTTTCTGGTCAATGATAACCCCCATGATATAGACAGTGGGGGATTCAGTGATGGTAACACAGTTGATGGTGGTTAAATATTCTCTTATTGGGTAGGTCATTACCTGGCATTTATGTGGCATGAATATTACTTGTTATTTTTTCAACCCAAGTCTAGATATTGTCATGATCTTGTTGCATTTGAATATGGACTGCTTCAGTATCTGTGGAGTCATGAGCAGAGCTGAACATTGGCGAACATCCCCACTTCTGGCATAATCTTGGATTGGAAGTTCAGTGATGAAGTAGCTGAAGATGGTTGGGTCGAGGACACCACCGACAGGAACGTCTGTAGAGATGTCTTGGAGCTGAGACGACTGACCTCCTCTAACCACAACAACCTTTCTCTGTGCAAGGTATGACTCCATCCAGCACAGATTCCCACCTTCCTCTGGCCTGAGTCCTTCCAATTTTGCTAAGAGTCCTTAATGCCACACACAGTCAAATGCTGCCTTAATATCAAGGGCTCTCTCTCTCTCACCACACATCTGGAGTTCAATGTTTTGTCCATGCTTGAACCAAAGCTGAACTAAGGTTAGGAGTTGAATGGCCCTGGCACAACTCAAACTGGATGTCAGTGAAAAGGCTGTTGCTAAGCAAGTGTTGCTCGATAGCACTGTTCATGACACCTTCCATCACTTTTTTGATGATTGAGAGTAGACTGTCCAGGTTGGATTTATCCTGCTTTTTGTATACAGGATAATTCTGAGCATTTTAAAGTAAATTTTAAAGTATGGTCACTGTACTGGAACAGCTTGGCTAGGGGGACAGCAAGTTTTGCAATACAGGTCTTCAGTACTGTTGCTACAATGTTGTCAGGACCCAGCAGTATCCAGTGTCTCCAACTATTTCTTGCCATCATGTGGAGGGAGTTGAATTTGAAGACTGCATATATAGTACTGGGAACCACTGAAAGAGTTGGAGATGGATTAGCCACTCGGCACTTCTGGCTAAAGATTATTGTGAATGCATTAGCCTTATCTTTTGCACTACGGTCCTGGACTAAGCCATCATTGAGGATAGGGATATTTTTGCAGACTCCCTTCTCCAGAGAATTGCAAGAAACCAAACATGGAAAGGGACCATCAATTTAAAAGACAAGAGAAAAGATGTTGCTTGGTTGGACCATGGGCAGCATGAAGATTTGGTTAGCTTCAATTCCCTCTTTTTTTTCCAGCAATGTTTAAGTGCTTGTATAGTCTACAAGGTTTTATACTATCACATCCAATCCCATATTTATCATGATTGTGTGGTTAGCAGTAACGCAATCATGCTCATCATTAACACTGAAGAAGCCATCCACCGTGATTTCACAGGGGTTAATACAATCTCTATCTTGTTGTAACTTTTTGACATTTAAATCACTGAACGTCAAATAAAGAATGTGGCATAGATATGGGATAAAGCGAGAAACAAAAATCATACATTTTAAATAGCAAGTTACTTTCTTTTATTTTAAGAACTTTTAAATTGCAGAGAATTTGGAGAAATTGTAAAATAAGTTGTTCAAGACCAAAGAAGCCAGACAATAGTAATTTTGATTTATTACATCATAAACAATCCTCAGTTATTCCTGCTTAAATAAGGCTTAATATTTCCATGGATTCATACAGCTAAAATAGTGGGTGAAATGTTCATGCCAAATCAGTGTGTAGGTTGTGTGAGCAATGACTACAGCTGCATATTCTGTGGGGGAAGTGTTTCACTGACAGCAATTTCCAGATCTCCTGTTTAACCGTGCATGCACAGATGCTAGAAGCGGCTGTCATTTTTATAGAATAATAATGGTGAATAGAGATGGTCTTTGCCGTCATTCCAACTCCCAAATTCTGGTCAATTAGTAGTTTTTCTACATCAAGTGCATCAAAACAAGGTGCATTTTTGGTATATTTGACTTTTTAAGATACATTAGGTAACTCATAAAACATAATTCTGTGCCTTGATTTTCTTTTTTTTTGTTTCATGTATTCATGTTGCAGAGTAAGAAAGACTGCTCAAGTTATTGATTGTATCAATTCAATGCTGGCATTTGGACTTGATTTCTTTGATCCTTCCTTAATGCTTAATTTACACTAGAACACACTCTCATTTTAGAGAGTGCAGTCAAATTCCAGAAAGTGTTAACTGCAGGATTCCAGTAAGCAATGTAACAAAAACCTGTCGACCTGAACAATTCATTCTTCCAATGTGCCTTTAAATGAAAATGACAGAACAATATTCATGGCCCTTGTGTGTCCACAAAAAACGTTCATTAACAGTCCATTCAAAATCTGAATTAGGTAGCATGCATTTTCCTCTCACCTGACCCAAAAGCAGCTCATTTCTATTTAGTACATATTCATAGAAAGTTCAATGAAGGACAATAGCATAGTGCAAATTCCAGTTCAATGCACGAAATTTAGACATCATGTTGTATAAATTCAAGCTGTCAGGTCACACTCAAGGCTTTGAACTCATGTCATGTGAATATACCTTACTGGCACATTATTACTATGCCTAAGTATAGATTAATAATGATATAGCTGCAAGCCTCCGCAAATATCTCGGGGTCTTTCAAAGTGCTCAGTGTAGAAATCTTGAACGTTTAAGCCCTATTCCATATAAATATACAATGTTTCACAGCATGAACACACAAAATAAAAGGCAAATAGACAACATAACCAATGTTGTCACTGAGTGTTGTGTTAATGTGCTGTCCTTGAAGCTGAAAGACAATTTTGTAAAAGCTGCAATAACAAATGGTTAACATTTGAATTAGAAAAAGCATATTTACATATGGCTATAAAATCCAAAGGTGTAAGAATATTTAACCATAACTGCATCAGAATATAGCTTTAAATACAAAATTCTGATTACAATTATAGTATTTGACTAAGCAAGGAAGCCACACGCAAAGATTTATGGCTTCCTTAATTGGGATGCATTTGAAAAGATGAATAGGGCACAGTACTTCTAAGATTATAAGAATGACTGAAAAACTTAATAGCTACGTCCATATGTGTAAATAAAACAGATACAATTGACAAGAATTTGTCTCCTTGTTGGAGAGTCATTGAGCAACTACATCTTTGATTTCTGTTGACTATACAGTTCATAACTTAAACCTGTTGGAATTTCAAACAGACATGTGTGGAGTTCAGTTGCCATAGAATCAGGCATATTGAAAATGAATCAGTTCAGTCAAAACAGGTGCTGGAATACAATTTGCCCATGA
This sequence comes from Chiloscyllium plagiosum, assembly GCF_004010195.1. Taxonomy (NCBI): domain Eukaryota; kingdom Metazoa; phylum Chordata; class Chondrichthyes; order Orectolobiformes; family Hemiscylliidae; genus Chiloscyllium; species Chiloscyllium plagiosum. Next base: position 41,439,506 of record NC_057716.1, read on the forward strand.
TGCCAGCATGAAATAACTTTCATAGTTTAGTGATAAATCTGAGAACTGAAATAAAACCACAATTAGAAAGGGTTGAGCAGGCAAAATTTAATGCTGACATTCAAGCAGTGCTGGCTTGTGATCCATGTGAGTGAAAACTCGCCTCTTTCCTGTGCTTGTGGGGACCAGGGATATATGAATTATGACAGTAGCTTGGGAAATAGCTTAGTTTACTCAAACAATGAAAGAAAAATGACAAACTCATGTTCTCAGTGTGATAGTCACAATATTCTACAGATCTTCTTGATCACTCATTGAAAGAACACATTAGTCTAAAGGACTGCAGAACAACCTCGAGGAGGAAGACCTTTACCTAAATAGAGTGCCTACAAAAATTCCAACACAAACAAAATAATATGCATGCCAGAAAAAGTTAGTGTTGAGTCAATAAACTTACATCAGTTTTTGCAAAAGGTCGTTGACCAGAATGTTAACTCTGTTTCTGTCTCCACTGATACTGCCTGATCTGATGAGGAGATCCAGTTTTGTTTTTACATCAAATATTGCTTTGGTTGAAGACAGAACTTCCATTAGTTGGCATTGAAGAAAAACTCCTGGAATATACCAACTGTATACTTAACTGTTCTTATTTGTGTGCCCACCAAAAGATTGGTCAAAGTGCAGCACTATCATGCTTTAGTGGACAACTTCTGAATCTTCAGGAGATGAACTTAGGCAAATTTAAAAGGCTGTTGCAGAAGAAGACCATAAAAAAAACTCTCTTGGGTGATCAGCTTGTGATGTAATTGGACAGGCATAATTCTATATTTAATACTTGTGCTGGGTGAGAAGAATTTCATTCAGAGCTTGAGACAAGTAGGAGATTGAGCCAATATCATACATATATTTCATTTTTTCTTACATAGTAGAGAACTTGTAATACGTGCGGTGCAATTGATGCGAGCTATCATGGATGGGAGAATACAGAAACAATATAGCTGTTATTGTCATGAAAAGTTGCAGTCTAGTTTTGAACTTATTAGAGAGTAAAGTAATTTGAAGATTCATAGTGGAAATTTAAGGTATTGTGCATTAATTTTAAAAACAAGACTTCAGGGGTGGTAATCAGCACTTTGTGAATTTAAGGGAAGCAGACTTTCAGTCAACACAAGGCTTGGTTTGGAGGCAGGATGGCTCGCATGAAAGTTTCACATTCTCGGAGAAGCATGGCACAAGAAGCCAAGTTTGAAATTGGCTAAGGAGAGCAAAACTAAAAGCTATTGGAAACGAAACAGCCATGTTAAATGAAATAAATAGTAGAGAAATATCAGAGGATAAAGGATAATAAATAAAGACAGTCAAAACAGAATGGTATTTTGAGAGAACTGAAATTCTGAAAGTTAAAACTTGTATTTATTTCCCACCAACAATAATTTCAATGATGCCAGGCAGCATTTTAACTGGACGCCCTCCATGTTGAAACAATCTAACATAGCCCTCCAAGACACGAGGTGAGGCCCTGATTATCTTAAGCCACTCTGGTAAATGGCAAATGAGTCCACAAACAGTGCCAGAGTGATCTGCAGAAAGAATGTTGGGGTATATTTAGGAGACAAAGCAAAAGGGAGAAACACAAACAACCAGTGATAAATTAACCCTCACCATATCACAGGGCAGGTGATAGCCGAGTGGTATTATCAGCAAACTGTTAGTCCAGAGGCCCAGGTAATGTTCTGTGGACCCAGGTTTAAATCCTGATATAGCAGAAGGTGGAATATGAATTCAATAAAAACGTTGAATTAAGAGTCTGATGACCACAAATCCATTGCCAACTGCCAGAAAAACCAACCTGGTTGACTAAAGCTCTTTAAAGAAGGAAGCTGCCACCCTTACCTGGTCAGGCCTACATGTGATTCCCGATGCACTGCAATATGGCTGACTCCTAACTGTCCTCTGGGCAATTTAGGGTTGGACACCCTCATCCCATGAATGAATAAAAAAAATTGAGAACAAGTTGGGAAAGAATCAAAGAAAATAACTTCAATTTGACACTTCTAATGGCCTCAGGCCTCCCAAAGCTTGTCACAATCTGGTAAGTAAATACTTTCAAAGTAGAAAAATGCAACATCCAATTTGCTCATCGACTCCAGCACCTTCGTAGGGCCCTCCCAACATGGTGACCTCCCAGTCTGGCGCAGTGGTCCGCCGGCCTGGCAACTTTCCAGCCTTCTGCTGCAGCTTCCCAGCTTGGCATGTCACTGGTGTGGTATGGCGCGAAGGCTCAGTGCAGACTGGAAGCTAAGTACCAGCAAGGTCTGCTGTACTGAACTCTTTTCTATAATGCTGGACATTTTATTTCTCCAACACGTCTTGTATCGAAAGCTGTGCCTAAGTACTTTTGTATCTAAGCCAGCACTAATTGGTGATGTATAAGCTTTTCACTATACACATTGAGTGTATATGACAATAAAGTTATTTTATTCTAACTTCCTTCTGCAGCTACCATGACAAAACGCTAAGTCACTTGACAGAAACTGACAATAGCAAAGCCGATATTTAAATTTGCATTAATGATAAAAGTGGAAGCAGAACATCAAGCTAGAACCAACAATACTTCATACAAAGGTAAAACAAAATCATAGTGATTTTATAACCCTTATTAAGTTTCTAATTCATACCTTTCTAATCACCAGTAGTAACTATTATTGTTTCGAACTTGAAGTTCAGGACTGTTTCAGGAGACAGTCACAACTCATTCAAATTCAGCAGTGGACAGGAGGGTGTGGCTGTTGAGTGAGGCAGGTCTAGGGATCTCGGAGGTAGAGTTGCAGGAGCCTCAGCCTTTGACCAACAGGTTCATGAGTCTTTCTCCCTATGTGGATGGGAGTGGGGACTACAGGCAGAATGGGCTGACTGACTGCAGCACTGTGTTGCAGGGAGCCATCCAATTATAGACAATAGGTGCAGGAGTAGGCCATTTGGCCCTTCGAGCCAGAACCACCATTCATTATGATCATGGCTGATCATCCTCAATCAGTATCCTGTTCCTGCCTTATCCCCATAACTCTTGATTCCACTATCCTTAAGAGCTCTTAATTGTGGGTCGGTGGGGAAGAGCGAGAGCATGCGCGAGAGCGCAAGAGGAGAAATGTAGTTGTAGTTGGGGTTGGTATAGTTAGGGGTACCGACACTGTTCTTGATCAGCAGGATCAAGAATCCCGAAGGTTGTGTTGCCTACCTGGTGCTCAGGTTCGGGATGTGTCATCTGGGCTGCAGAGGAACCTGGAGTAGGAGGGTAAAGAATCAGTGGTCATGGCCCACAGAGCTACCAACGACATGCATACAACTGGGCAGAGGTGTTGTTTCGGGAGTATGAACAGCTAGGAGCTAAATTAAAAAGCAGAAACAAGATGGCAATAATCTCTGGTTAACGACCTGAGCCATGAGCTAACTGGCACACGGTCAAGAAGATTAAGCAGGTAAATGGCTTAAAGACTGGTTTGGCAGAAATGGGTTTGAATTCATAGGACATTGGCACCAGTACCAGGGATGAAGGGTCAGTCTTCATCTGAATTGTGCTGGGACCTAGTGAATCACATAGCTCGGGCTGTAGTCGGAGTTTTAAACTAAACAGGGGGAGGATTCAGTTGTCGGGGAAATTAGAAAACCCAAATTTGAGGGGGGAGGTAAGAGTGCAGATTAGCGATGTGGCGGATAGTTACCAGTCAATAAAGGTGAGGGACAGAACAGGTAAATGTTTTATGCACCAAGGAATTACAAAAAAAAAGGGAAATTTACCAGCAGAATAAATTTAAAAGCTTTGTATCTAAAAGCACAAATCATTCAAATCAAAATTAATGGGTTAATGACGCAATTAGAAACAAAATAGTACAATTTGATTACTGAAGTATGGTTACAAGGAGACCAGGTCTGGGAACTGAATATTCAAGGGTACTCAGCATTTCAAAGACAGACTGAAAGGAAAAGGAAGTGGTGTAGCTTTGCTGGTGAAGGAAGGAATCAATGCTGTAATGAGAAATGACATAAGCATGGGAGATCAAGAACTGATCTGGGTAGAAATAGGAAATAGCAAAGGGAAGTAGTACTTGGTAGGAGTAATCTACAGGCCCCCAAACAGTAGTGGGGCACAGTATAAACCAGGAAACATTAGAAGCTTGCAGGAAAGGTATAGCAATAATCATGAGTGATTTTTAACACCCCTATAGGTTGGAAGAATCAAATTGACAAGGGTAGCCTGGAGGCAGAGTTCACTGAATGTATTAGAGATGGTTTCTTGGAGCAATATGTTGTGGAACCAATCAGGGAGCAGACTACTCTGGATTTGGTATTGTGTAATGAAGAGGGATTAATTGGTGACCTCACAGTTAAGGATCCTCGACGGACTAGTGACCAAAGTATGATTGAATTCTAAATTCAGTTGTGGGGATGAGAAAGTGGAGTCCCACAGTAGTGTTCTGGAATTAAACAAAGGAAATTACATAGGCATGAGGATGGATTTGGCCCAAACAGATTGGACAGGAAGGCTAATGGGTCAGACAGCGGATAAGCAGTGACAGATGTTTAAGGAACTACTCAATTCCTCACAACTAAAATATATCCCAGTGAGGAAGAAAGATGGTAAGGGGAGTAAAAAATATCCATGGCTAAACAAGGAGGCCAAGGACAATATAGAGTCAAAAACTAAAGCATATCATATTGCAAAGGCCAGTGGCAGGCTGGAAGATTGGGAAGCTTTCAAACATAAAAAAAACTAAAAAAATTACTAAAAGAGCTAATGTAAATTATGAAAGAAAACTAGCACAAAATATCAAAAAGGATAGCAAAAACTTCTATAGGTATATAAAAGAAAAGACAATCACTAAGGTGAATGTTGGTCCCTTGAAAGATGAAACTGGAGAGTTAATAATGGGGAACACTGAAATGGCAGAGATGCTAAATCAATACTTTGCCTCAGTTTTCACGGTGAAGGACAACAGAATCATTCCTATTGGAACAAGCAAGTCAGTGGCAATAGAAAGGATAGAACTTAGAACAATCAATATCGATAGGGAAAAGGTACTCAGCAAACTATTAGGATTGAGGGCAGACAAGTCCCCTGGGTATGATGGCCTACACTCTAAGGTTTTAAAAGATGTGGCGGCAGAGATAATAGATCAATTGGTTACAATATTTCAAAATTCCCTGGACACAGGAAAGGTTCCAGTGGATTGGAAAAATGTAATGTAACATCCTTATTCAAAAAGGGAGGGAGGCAAAAATGTGGGAAATTATAGACCAATTGGTTTAACATCTGGAGTTAAGAATGTGTTAGAATCCATTATCAAAGAAGCAATTTAAGGTCATTTGGAAAGTCAAAACACTATCCATAAGAGTCAGCATGATTTTATGAATGGCAAATTATGTTTGACTGATTTGCTAGAGTTCTTCAATGATGTAACAAACAAAGTTGTTAATGGGGATCCTGGACATATAACATATCTGGACTTCTGGAAGGCATTTCATAAGGTGCCACACAAAAGGTTAATTCACAAGGTTAGATCGTATGAGGCTGGGGTAATTTATTAGCTTGGATAGATGACTGGCTGATGGACAGAAGACAGAGTATCGAGTTGGGATAAATAGTTTTTTTCCTGGATGGCAAGATGTAACCGGTGGGGTGTCACAGGGTTCAGTCCTTGGACCCCAACTATTTACAATCTACATTAACAACTCAGATACAGGGATAGAAGACTCTATAAACAAATTTGCAGATGACAAAATTAGACTGTACAGTAAATTGCTCTGAGGAAATAAGAACCTACAAATGGATATAGATAGGTTAGGAGAGTGGGCCAAAATGTGGCAGATGGAATTTAATGTGGATAAGTGTGAGGTCATGGATTTTGGTTGAAATAAATGGGAAGGCGACCTATTATCTAAATGAGGAGAGGCTTCGGGGTGCTCTGGTACAGAGGGATCTGGGTGTCCTTACTCACAAGTTACAGAAAACTAGCATGCAGGTACAAGCAGATAATAAAGAAAGCGAATGGAATGTTAGCTTTTATACCTAAAGAAATAGAATATAAAAGGTAAGGAAGCATTGTTGCAAATGTACAAGGCACTGGTGAGACTACACCTGGAGTATTGTGCGTAGTTTTGGTCCCTTTATTTGAGGAAAGATGGAGTGGCATTGGAGATATTCAGAGGACGTTCACCAGATTGATCCCAGAGATGAGGGGTTTGTTATATAAAGAGAGATTGAACAGTTTAGGTTTATACTCTCTGGAATTTAGAAGAATGAAGAGAGGAAAAATTGGAGTATTCAAGTTGATAAAAGGTATGGATAAAATAGATGTGGAGCGCATGCTTCCTCTTGTGGGGTATTCAAGGACTAGAGGTCATAGTCTTAAAAGAAGGGATAGCAAATTTAAAACAGATTTGAAGAGAAACCACTTCTCCCAAAGTGCTGTGAATCTGTGGAATTTGCTACTCCAAAATGCAGTGGATGCTGGGACAGTGAGTAAATTTAAGGAGGAGTTAGACAGATTTTTAATTGGTAATGGGTTGAAGGCTTATGGGAAGAAGGCAGCAAAAAGGGGGTGAAGAGCATATCAGCCACGATTGAACGGGTAGACTCGATGGGCAAAATGGCCTAATTTTGCTCTTCTATCTTATGAACTTGAATGCATTGAAACGAGGGTTTCCTAACATAAAAGACAAGGAAGTTTTAATGAAACCATTCATTTTTCTGCGACAACAGCATAGTCTTAATATAGAAACATGGATACTTTGAGCATGAAAAACGTAACCTGCTGGTTTTTGGAGAACAATCCAAAACTGATAATCACGGATTCACTTTCTCTAGTCGGTCCCTGGCCGCCTTCTGCTTCAAAAGGTTAATCTGATTTACAGTAAAAATATGATGGTCTCTGCCACACAGTTCCACACAATCAAAAATCCAATGCTCTAACATTAAGAACTTCCATTTACATAATATGTTTAACATAATGTCCCAAAATGCCAAACAGGAACAATACCAATCAAAACTGGACTCAGTGAAGTAGCAAGTTAGAAGGCTGAAGTTTAGGTCACTGAGGTAGATTAAGGGGTGTCTTAAAAGAGAACAGATAGAGACAGATGTTTAGGGAAGGAATTCCAGAGTTAGGGACTTCAGCAGCTGAAGGCAGAGTAACAAGTAGTGCAATGTTTAAAGTTAGGGAGGCACAAGAGAGCAGACTGGAACAGGCAAGATAATTTGAGGTTTGCAGATTACAAAGATAGGATAGGGTGAGGTCAGGGAGGAAATTAAGAAGAAGGATGGCAATTCTTCTTAAATTAAACAAGTGATGGCCTAGTGGAGTTATTGATCAAGAATCTGAGCTAAACCCTGAGCATTTGGGTTTGAATCCTGTCAAGGCAGATGGTGGAATTTCTATTCAATAAAATATATCTGGAATTAAGAATCTATTGGTGACCACAAAACCTTTATCAATTGTCAAAAAAAACCCCATCTGGCACACTAATGTTCTTCAAGGAAAGAAATCTTTCATCCACACTTGGTCTGGCCTGCACGTGTCTTCAGATCGATAGCAATGTGGTTGACTCTCAACTGCCCTTTGAAGTGGCCTAGTAAGTTACTCTGTTTTACCAATCCCTGTAAAGTCTCAACAAAGAAATGAAACTAGATGGATCACTTGGCAATCGACTTCGGCACCAGAAAAAACAGCAGGAACAGTCCTGTCAACCCTGCAAAGTCTTCCTTACCCACATCTGGAGGCTAGTACCAAAATTGGGAAAGCGGTCTCAAAGACTAGTCAAACAACAGCCTGACATAGTCATATTCATGGAATTGTACCTTACAAAGTCCTAGACAGCACCATCCCTACTCTTGGATATATCCTATTCCACCAGCAGGACAGACCCAGCAGAGGTGGCAGCATAGTGCTATACAGTTTGGAGGGAATTGCTCTCTGCATCCTTAATACTGACTCGAGATCCCATGAAGTCGCATGGCTTAATGTTAAAAATGGACAAGAAAACCCCCATTTCCTATCCTCTCTCAGTTGATTAATCAATACTCCTTCACATTGAGCAACACCTAGAGAAAGTGGCAAGGGCACAAAACACACTCTGGACAGAGGATTTCTAAGTCCACCACATAGTGGCTCGACAGCAACACTACTAATAGAGCTGGTCACGTTCTAAAGCACATAGCCGCTAGACTGGGTCTGCAGCATATTGACAGGGAACAACATACTTGACTTCATCCTTGCCAATCTGCCAGCTGCAGATGCATCTGTCCAAGACAGAATCAGTAAGAGTGTCCACCGCATAGTCCTTGTGGAGGAAAAGACCCGCCTTCATGTTGAGAATACCCTCCATGGCACAATCATGGTAAATCAGACAGACTTCAAATAGATCCAGTAAATCAATATTGAGCATCCATGAGGCTCTGTGGGCCATCAACAGTAGTTGAATTGTCCAGCACAATCTGCAACCTCATGGCCTGGCATATCCCCCATTCCAATACCATCAAGCCAGGGGATCAATCCTAGTTCCAATGAGAATGCAGGAGGGCATGCCAGGAACAGAACTAGGCATACCTGAAAATGAGACGTCAACCTGGTGAAGCAACTAAACAGCATAAGCAGTGTGGAAGGAGCCCCACAGTTAACGGATCAGATCTAACTTCAGCAGTGCTGCCACATCGTGAATGGTGGCAGATTATTAAACAACTTATTGATTAGGAGGATCCAGAAATATCTCCAACCACAATGAAGGAAGAGCCCAACAGTGCGAAAATCAAGGCTGAAGCATCTGCAGGAATCTTCCTGATGAAGGGCTTTTGCCCGAAACATTGATTTTCCTGCTCCTCGGATGCTGCCTAACCTGCTGTGCTTTTCCAGCACAACTCTAATCTAGAATTCTGCCAAAAATGCCAAGTGGGGGATGATCCATCTTGGCCTCCTCCAGTGGTACCAAACATTGCAGATACCAGTCTTCAGCCAATTCAAGAACTGGATACTGCAAAAAATATGGGCCCCGACAACATTCTGGCAATAGTACTAAAACACCTACGCTCCCCTAGCTAAGCTGCTCCAGTACAGTTACAACACTGCATCCACCTGATAATGAGTAAAATTGCACAGTTATGTCCTGTACATACAATCAGAACAAATCCAACCCGGTCAATTGCCACACCATTAGTCTCCTCTTGATCATCAGTCTCCTTTTGATCATCAGTAAAGTGATGGAAGGGGCATCAACAGTGCTATCAAACAGCACCTATTCAGCAATAATCTACTCTGTGCCTCCCAGTTTGGATTCCACCAAGGCCACTCAGCTTCTGACCTCCTTAGCCTTGAATCGAACATGGACAAAAGAGCTCAATTCTACGGTGAGGTGAGAGTGAGAGCCCTTGACATCAAGTCCACATTTGACCAAATGTGACATCCAGGAGCCTTAACAAAACTGCAAGTAATGGTATCAGGGGACAAACTTGCTACTGATTGGAGACAAACACAGTATATCAGAAAACTGCTGTGATTGTTAGAGGTCAGTCATCTTCGAGCCAGAACATCTCAGGGTATTGCCCTAGGCCCAACCATCTTCAGCTGCTTCAATGATCAGCTCTCTATTGCAAGGTCAGATGTGGGATGTTTGCCAATGATTGCACACTGTTCAGAACCATTCGTGACTCCACTGATAATGAAACAGTCCATGTCCAAGTGCAACAATATCTGGACAATATGCAGGCTTGGACTGATAGGCAACATTTATGCCACACAAATGTTATACAATGGCTATCTCCAATAAAAGTCAATATTCACCGTCCCTTGACATTCAATGGCGCTACCATCACTGAACTCCCTACTGTCAATATCCTGAAGGCTATCATTGACCAGAAACTCAACTAAACTCACCACTAAATGTAGTACTGCAAGAGCAAGTCAAAGGCTAGGAACACTGCATTGAGTAGCTCACCTCCTGACTCCCAAAATCCTGCCCATCTTCTACAAGGTACAAGTCCGGAGTTGATGGAATACTCCCCGCTGGCGTGGATAGGTGCCGCTCCAACAAATCACAAGAGGTTTGACACCATACAAGACAAAGCAGCACACTTGACTTGAACCACATCCACAGGTAATCACTTCTTCCATCACTGAATCTCAGTAGCAACAGTGTGTACCATCGACAAGATATGTTGCAGAAATTCACCTAATATTCTTAGGCAGCACATCCCAAAACTATGACCCCTTCCATGTAAAAGGCAAAGGCAGCATACATATGGGAACACGACCATCTGCAAGTTCTCCTCCAAATTACTCATCATTCTGCCTTCAAAATATACCGCCATTCCTTCACCATCGCTGGGTTAATATTGCAGAATTCCCTGCATAAAGGCATTGCAGGTCAACCTACAGCACGTGAACTGCAGTGTATCAAGGCTGCAGATCACCACCACCTTCTCAACAGCAACTAGGAACAGGCAAGAAAATGCTGGCCATGCTCCATAAGTGAATAAAAAGAAATGAAGAAACATTCCCATTAACAAGTTGTTATTCATTAAAAATCTTAAATTTGTCAAGGACGACATTTTTAACAAGTTATCTACTGCCTAACTCAATTCACTCCACAATGATTGTCCAGAACTGGGATTAAACAAGTTGGTCAATTCTTAATTAGTAGTTTGTCCTTCCGTCTCTTCTTTAATAAGGTGTTATATTGGCTACTTAAGAATCCAACTACTTTGAGTCTTGACTTTATTAAATGCATTGGAGTACAGAAGGATACGTAGTGTCTTGAACTTATTCCTTTGGAACAGAAGACCATTCAGTCTCTTGAACCTGCGCCATGTTAAGTGGCACTCTTGCCTAATGTAAATCAATTGCAATCTTGAAAGTTCCAATCTTCCAAGCAGCCACAGACTTTTTGGGAGGGTGTTGAAAGAATTTCAGAGTTCAAATTTCTGAAACATATTGTGAAAAACTGAAGCATGTTTCAGTTTATTCTGTTTATGAACTCAATTCTACTTGATGACATAGCTACTTTTGCCTGAGCAACAAGTTATTCAGCTTCTTGAAGGTGTTTAAATGAGATCCTAGCTGAAATTCCCACAATACATCTTGCTCACAAACAGTTTTTAAAAATCAATCACTGGACTCAGGAGCAGGAGTGGGCCATTTGACCTGAAAGCCAGTTCCACCATTCAAAATCATGGCTGATCCAGTTGTCATTTTAGGTCTACTCCTTTGCCTACACCTCAAAGTTCTCGTTACACTTGCCGGTCAAAAATCTATCCAACTCAGCCTTGGATAAATTGAAGGATCTAGTCTCCACCATCTTCTGGGAATAGAATTCTGCACTAGAATGAATTTTTGGGAAAAAAAAATTATTATTTTCAACTCAGTTTAAAAAGAAGAGGCCTCCCATTTAGGGAACGTCCCTTAGCTTTTGCTTCCCCCCCCAAAAAAAATCTTTCCATTATTCAACCTATCCAATCCTCTCAAGATCATAAGATGTTTCAACAAGATCACCCCTCACTCTCCTAAGTTCCAATACGCTTAGGCCTTACCTGCTCAACCTTGCTTCATAAGGTGAACCTTTCATCGAAGTCTGATGTGTGAACATTTTTTGAACTGCTTCAAAAGCAATTACTTCCTACAGGAGTCTAAAGCCAGTTGCAGTACTCCAAATGTACCCTGTACATTCACAATCAACCTTCTCTATTTTTTTGTATCTTCCCCCATGAAGCAAATCACAACATTCCATTTACCTTACTAACTAATTGTTGTATTGACCTGCACAATTTGATACGACGTTTGTCAGGAAACCCACATACGTCTGGCAAGGCAATGATGTCCACATCCTATTAGGGAATTAAAAAACCTCCAATCTCTTATCGTTGCTTCTCTATGCTTTGTACCAACATTACCAAATTCACATTTACCCCCACTCTACTCTATCTAGCTGGCTGATCTCATTCTGATCAGGAGCGATCACATCTGCAGCAAGTGTTGGTTGCTGGAAGAAATCTGGCTCAGAAGCTGATGATCTGGAATCTGAGCTTCAAACACTGCGGCACATCTGGGAGGGGGGAGAAAGAGTTACCTGGATGCTTCGTTTCAGGAGGCAGTCACACCTGGTCGATCAAGTAATTCAAATTCAGTTAGTGATCAGGGAAAACAGGGTGTGATTGCAAGTGAGGCAGGTAAAGGATCCTGAGTTCAGGAGTAGAGGAGCCTCAACTTTTGACTTTATCCAACAGGTTTCAGATTCTTGCTCCCCGTGTGGATGAGCCAACTGACCATGGCACCATGGTGCAGAAGGCCATTCAAAAGGGGGTGGGGGCAAAAAGACAAGTGGCAGTTATAGAGGAATCTATAATTAAAGGGGCAGATAATATAGTTTGCAAACCAGATCGGGAATCCCACATGGTGTGTTGCCTGCCTGGTGCCAAGGTGTAGGACATCTCTGACTTGCTTGACAGGAAATTGGAGCGGGAGAGGGAGGATCCAGTTGTTGTGGTCCACATTGGGACTAACAACATAGGCAAGGGTAGGATGGAGGACTTGTTTGGGAATTAATGAGTACACGAATGAAATTAAGGAACAGGTCCTCAAGGGTCAACCTCCGGATTACTGTCCAAGCCACGTGCAAATGGCTTAGGGACAAGAAAATTAGGAAAGTAAGCATGTGGCAAAGAGAATGGTGTGGGAAAGTGGCGTACCATTTCATGGGGCATTGGCAGTGTTGAAACTGGGTGGGATCTGTACCGATGGGACAGTCTCCATATGAACTGATCTGGAACCAGTGTTCTAGCGAAAAGGATAAATAGGTGGTCACTACAACTTTAAAATTGAGAGTCGGAGAAGGGAAAGGGAAAGCAACAAGTAGTATCGTGATAAATGAAAAGGTAAGCAGCAGGTTAGCATGTATGTAGGAGGCTTGAAGTTCAAGGCAGACTATGAAAGAAGCAAAAATGAAGGATAACTCAGGAGCCATTAGAGATGTTGTGAATCATGACAGTAAGAAAGCTAGCATAAAGGCACTTTACCGGAATGCTCATAGCAATTGTGACAAGGTTGATGAGTTAATGGCACAAACCAGCGTGAACGAATACGATTTTATAGCCATCATGGAGACTTGGTTGCAGAACGGTCATGACTGAAAATTAAATATCCAGGGTACCAGACTATTCCGAAGGACAGACAAGAATGCAAGGGAAGTGGTGTAGCTCTGATATTCAAGGACGACATCAGGGTGGCACTGAGAGATGATATACGTTAGATTAGATTAGATTACTTACAGTGTGGAAACAGGCCCTTCGGCCCAATAAGTCCACACCGCCCCGCCGAAGCGCAACCCACCCATACCCCTACATTTACCCCTTACCTAACACGACGGGCAATTTAGCATGGCCAATTCACCTGACCTGCACATCTTTGGACTGTGGGAGGAAACCGGAGCACCCGGAGGAAACCCACGCAGACACGGGGAGAACGTGCAAACTCCACACAGTCAGTCGCCTGAGACGGGTATTGAACCCGGGTCTCTGGCACTGTGAGGCAGCAGTGCTAACCACTGTGCCACCGTGCCGCCCACGGTGAACATGAAGTTGAATCTATTTGGGCAGAAATTAGGAATTCCAAGAAGAAAACATCACTGATAAGCACAGTCTTTAGGCCACAAAATAATATCACATTGGGTGGGCAACAAACAAGCAAATAACTAATGCCTACAAAAATGTACGACCATTATTGTGGGAGATTTTAATCTGCATTTTGAACGTAGAACAGTACAGCACAGAACAGGCCCTTCAGCCTACGATGTTGTGCCAACCACTGATCCTCATGTATGCACCCTCAAATTTCTGTGACCATATGCATGTCTCGTAGTCTCTTAAATGTCCCCAGTGACCTTGCTTCCACAACTGCTGCTGGCAACGCATTCCATGTTCTCACAACTCTCTGTGTAAAGAACCCGCCTCTGACATCCCCTCTATACTTTCCTCCAACCAGCTTAAAACTATGACCCCTCGTGTTAGTCATTTCTGCCCTGGGAAATAGTCTCTGGCTATCGACTCTATCTATGCCTTTCATTATGTTGTATACCTCAATTAGGTCCCCTCTCCTCCTCCTTTTCTCCAATGAAAAATGTCCGAGCTCAGTCAACTTCCCTTCGTAGGATAAGCCCTCCAGTCCAGGCAGCATCCTGGTAAACCTCCTCTGAACCCTCTCCAAAGCATCCACATCTTTCCTATAATAGGGTGACCAGAACTGGACGCAGTATTCCAAGTGTGGTCTAACCAAAGTTTTATAGAGCTGCAATAAGATCTCACGACTCATAAACTCAATCCCCCTGTTAATGAAAGCCAAAACACCATATGCTTTCTTAACAACCCTGTTCACTTGGGTGGCCATTTTAAGGGATCTATGTACCTGCACACCAAGATCCCTCTGTTCCTCCACACTGGCAAGAATCCT